>NC_048303.1:124501102-124516352 GCF_013100865.1 Trachemys scripta elegans
CCAGTGATAGCTAGAATGTTGATAAACCATATCAGGACTCTGAGAATATTGTATCCCATGATATCTTCACAAGGATTGAAGGCATCAGGCTTAGGAGAGCAAGCCACATGTACTACTTCATTACATAAGCCGTAGTCAAAGTCAAATTCATTTTCTAGTGAGTCAAAACCTATGTAGTTGGAAATGTAATCCTCAGCTGCAGATCTTCTGTGCACCCTGTCCGCAGGCTGCTCATCAGCATCTTGCATGACATCAGATTTATTACATATTGGATGCAATGCAAAACTGGAATGGAAGAACAGAATATAGTTAGTGCCTAAAAAATATAGCAGAAGAAATACAATAAGTAAGGTTTCAGAGTAGCAGCCGTGTTAGTCTATATCTGCAAAAAGAACAGGAGTACTTGTGGCACCTTAGAGACTAACAAATTTATTAGAGCATAAGCTTTCGTGGACTACAGCCCACTTCTTCGGATGTAGTCCACGAAAGCTTATGTTCTAATAAATTTGTTAGTCTCTAAGGTGCCACAAGTACTCCTGTTCTTTTTGCAGATATAAAACATGGGCTCTTGTAACCAACCACAAGAAAATAGAGGCTTCAATGCAGAAAAGGAAATAGAATCATATTAAATACATGAGGAACAGCCCTCCAATACAGTCTCAGAGAAGCCATTCCTCAGTGTCCCAATGGGAGGGGAGCCCCAACTACCTAGGGAGGAAGGATGCTGGTCTTGTGATAAATGTGGAGACCCACATTCAATTCTTGTGTGATTTTAGGAAAGTTGCATAGTCTGTCTGTGCCTCAGTTCCCCATCTGTAACATGGGGATAATAACACTGCCCTGCCTCAGGGGTGTGGTGATGGCAAAACTTCCTTAGTGACTGCTGGCCACTTCAGTGATGGGGGGCATGTAAGTTGATAGATCGTGGCTTTCCCTGAGGAGAAAGTGTTTTTAAAATCCCTCCCACTACCAGAAGCCTGGTCAGGGAAGTAATTACGACAGCAGTATTTCAGTGGGCCAGGAAGACAGGGATGAGGTAGTAAGTAACCCCCAACAACAGCAAAACCCCAAGGGAAGCCAGTATAGCACACAGATACCCCCTGTAGTCTATCATTTCCAGAGGTGGAGCCAGGCCTTAGGAGCTTCCCAGCAGCAGCATGTCCCTCCTTACAAGGCTCCATAGCGGCTTAGCAGTGATGGAGCCAGGCCTCTGGATTGGTGGGGTACTAGGTGGCAGATTATGGTGCATGGTGGGGTGGAGTTCTGGGGAGGTGGGTGTGTTGGGCATTAGATGTAGTCCAGGCAGGGATGGGCTGTGATGTCTGGGGGTAGTTTACTGGTGGTCTTCACTGGCTAGTGTGTGTGAATTGCTGGGGTGCGTAGCATGCCAAGGGTTGTGTGTGTCTGTGCTGCGGCCCCAGTGGAGTAGGACACTTCATTCAGAAGGGATTAAAAGGGTGAACTCTAATGTGTGTAAAGTGTTTTGAAGTCCCTAAGTGAAAAGTGTTATAGAAATGCCAAATATTATTTTATAGTGAATTCAACCTACATAAGGGAGATAAATGTTTGAGCACTGGGGAGAAGATGCATTGACGTATATTCCATAGGAAGGCCGAAGCATAGTGTGGTGGATAGGGTACCAAACTGGGAGCCAGGGACTGCAGGGCCTGATTCTCCATTGCCATGCACCTTGTGTGGTCATTTACACCAGTGCAAAGTGAGGTGGGTGTAAAACGCTCCTTCACTTTGCACTGATATAAATGACAATACAAGGCATAGCGCAATGGAGACTCAGGGCCCTTGGTTCCATTCCAAGCCCTGCCACTGAACTAATGCACATCCTTGGTCAGATTACTTCTTTGTGCCTTTGTTTCCCCTCCCATTCTTCATCTGTCTTGTCTATTTAGACTGCAAGTGCTCTGGGCCATAGATTCTCTCTCACACTGGGTTTGTACAGCGCATAGAACAATGGAGTGCTCATCTCAGTAGGTGCCTATAGGCACGACTGAAATACAAATAATATAATGTAGTAAGGGACTAACCAGTGTAAGGTAAAGAAAGGCTGTTCTGAACTATAGGATTATGAATAGACACACAAAGAAAACAGAACAGCATACAAAATGGGAGAGCAGATAACCCGAAATAGCTAAAATAATTGTTACAAAATGCAGCATATAAAATAATAGAACAAAAAGTCCAGAAAAACAAAAGAGAAAAATGATAGACAATACTGACAAAATGTAACATATGCTGGAAGAGAGCGATACAAAGGATGGAGAAAAATTTCCATCATGCACCTTCCATGACACAGTCAAGAGAAATGGAACATAACCACGGGGAAGCATACAAAAGCACATAGAAATGCTGGGCAGGGAGAAATGAGCAGAAGCAAAATAATTCTTGGTTTTTAGACAAAACTTGACCAGAGAAATATAAAGAAAATATAAAGCAAACTAAAAATAGAGATATCGACTCATACAATAAGTTTCAGAGTAGCAGCCGTGTTAGTCTATATCCCCAAAAAGAACAGGAGTACTTGTGGCACCTTAGAGACTAACAAATGTATTTGAGCATAAGCTTTCGTGGGCTACAGCCCACTTCATCGGATGGATGCAGTGGAAAATACAGTACCAAGTTATATATATATCTATACACACAGAGAACATGAAACAATGGGTGTTACCATACACACTGTAACGAGAGTGATCAGTTAAGGTGGGCTATTATCAGTAGAAGAGAAAAAGAACTGTTTGTAGTGGTAATGAAAATGGCCCATTTCCAGCAATTGACAAGAAGATATGAGGAACTGGGGAGGGGGGAGGGGAATAAGCATGGGGAAATAGTTTTACTTTGATGTTATTGGGCCAGACCCTGAGCTATGGTGCTTTACACCAGCTGCGGATTTGGCTGATGACACTTTGGGATTATGAACGATGACACATGCAAGGACATTTCAAGATTAAAAATGAATGATGTGAAGAAGATAAAATTAATAGATCCTACAGTGAGGGAAAGGCAGCCAAAAATATAAGGAGGATATTATGGATGTGGACATAGAAATTAAATTAGAATATTATTACATCACCCAGTCTCTCTCTGCCAATACCATTGCTTCCTACAGTATGTTTCCTGTTTTAGAAGTCCTAAGCAAAAGGGTTTCCACCACTTCCCAGGGGAAATTATTCTACAGCCTCATACACCACTTTGTCAGGCTTTTCATGATGCTTGGACCACATTTTCTTAATATCACCCCCTCACACTCAGTTATACCCTCATCTATCATATTAATTTGAATCTGCCACTGTCGGTTTTTACTGGGAATTGAGGGATACAGCCGCTAACCATGATGTTTATTCTTTCTTGATCATTCTGCTTTCGGCAGGACTAACCCCCTGTGATGCTGAGCATGTTTTATATAATGCATAATTTGCTCCTGTCTATACAATCCGTGCTAAATGTTTATTTTGTGCGAACTGGTCAGGTGAGAGGCTGCAGTAGCAGCTTAATTCCTCTGGATGGCAGCGCTGGACCACCCACACGCCCACTTTCTCTTTCCAGACTCTATAATGGTGTGACACCAAATCGCTATCAGCATTAACTAAGGGATACTTGGTCCAGAATGAACGTTGTCAGACTATGAAATATGGGGAGGTGTTATTTAAGAAGCAAAACATTGACCGTCTCATGACCATCTAGCTGCAGAATGAGGGCCTGATCTAAAGCCCTTGAAATCAATGTGACCTTCATTGACTTCAGTGGACTTTGAATCAGCCCCTAATTTCTAATTCTGTCTGCTGTACCCTGACTACTCATCGTATTCAAAAATCACGAGAGACTTAAAAATCACAAGATTTTTGAGTTCATTTTGTCTTCTGGTTCCTGACCATTTAGGGTGCACTCGGATCATATTTTCAGTCTCTGCAACCATGAAGGCTAGAAACTTACTTAAAAAACCATGAAAGCTGAGATTTCCAGCTAATAACAGGACTCCAGGAGCTGGGCCCTTAAGAAAAACATCAAATATTTCAGACACGTGCTAAAGTTCTGAAGGTAGCACCACAGACTGAGAACAAACAACGGAGAGGTGCGCTGATGTTATTCAGACTCTTAAAATATGTCCCAGTAGTTTGGTGGCAATTATTATGTGCATAATAGCAGCACCCAGAAGCTCCAAGAGAAGACAGAGCTCCATTGTGGTAGGAACTATCCATACATGTAGCAAGACAATCCCTGCCCCAGAGAGCACACAGTCAAAATAGATAAGACAAAGGGTAGAAGGGGAAAAAAAGACACAGAGAAGGGAAGTGAATTGCTGAAGGCCACACAGCAGGTCAGAGGCAGAGCTGGGAATAGAATATAGGCTTCCTGCCTCCTAGTCCAGTGTTCTAGTCACTAGACCCCATCTGAGAATCTACATCTATCTTGTGGTTATTGCATGCTCTATGCCACGCAGTAGTTGACTGACAGGAACATTATAAATGATGTTGGCACTGTTTGCTAGACCATATCGCCACAAGCTCTATCTAAAACCAGGTGGGGTCAGGAGCATGCACCATCCAATTAACATTAGATTTCCTAAGTCAATGCTCTGCACTACAACAATGTCCATGTCTATTCATGCACTTCTACAGCCAGTCCTTAAAAATGCCTGTGCTGGGGAAAGCTGTCATTTCTACCCTTTCATTCCCTTCTTCTAGTGATCCTGTCTCCCTCCCTGCCCCCCTTTCTCCATCCCCACCTTCCTTTCCCAAACCATCCACGTTCCCCATCTATCCCTCCCACCTCCCCAACACCACCAGCCCCCCTGAAGTCCCACCCAAACTCTTCTCCACGTTTTTAAACTGCTTTGCCATTCCAGTCTCCTCTGCCATAGCCCATGAACCAGTCTCCTCTGCCGTAGCCCTTCCACTACTACCTGTTTCTCAGTTCCCCTCCATCATTGAGCCCCAAACCCCATAACATTAATTACATCACACGCAGGCTGGGCTCGTCTTGAGCCATCAGGTGCAGAACAAGACACCTATATTCTGGGGGAGCAGGGCATTCTAATTCCCCCCCAAACACAATGCACTTGCCCCTTTGATGTTCCAGGCATAAAACATGAGATTTTCTAATTTATACAAAAGAAACCCAACTCAGGCCAAAGTAACCTGCTTTCAAAAACAAGCACATCTTTAATCCAAATAATGGAAGCAACTTCCATAGGCTTCTTCATCCCCGAGAGCCTGAGTTCTCTTTGCCTGTGTGTAGCACTTCCACCTACACAGAGTGCTAGCAGCTTGGAATGGTCCTGCGTTACATTCCCTTTGCTCAGGAGTAGAGAGATGCCTACAAGAGAGATGCACCAGGCAAGAGAGACTCGGTCTTGCCATTTTTATACTCGACATGTCAACTTTATTTCCAAGTGACACATCTTCGCCCAGTTTAGCCTGCCCTTGGCCTGAGAAGCACAGAGCTCACCACACACGCCAAACTTTTATGACGCATTTCTTTTTACAACTGAACAACCCTCCTGTGGCAGAATACCATGAATCTAAGTCCTGTTAGGAGACTGGGACTGGCTAAAATAACTGCACTGTTATCAAAAAAAGAAGTCAGCAAAGAGAACAGATTTTTGCTGAGATCTCCTTGTCCGGGACTTCCAGGAAGTGCAATTTTCACAAAAATGATAGCACAATTAATGTTATTAGACTCCTGAGTTTTCCTTTGCAGAACATTCGGGATCTAGAAAAGACTGGCTCTGCTTTGCAATAGGACTAGTGAAACTCTGGAAACTGGATTAACAGGAACTGGCCCCTCTCAGAGGGATTCTCTGCATATTTATTTTGCTAAGAGAAATAATCTGAGCTCCAGGTTTTTATCCTGATCTCGAACAGCTGCACAAACTGAAAGTAAAAAGCGCATAGCAACAATGGCATAAGAGCGCAGCAGTTTTCCTGAGGTAAGGAAAAAAAAAATCATCACTGGTGTGGATTTCTTGGTTATCTAACAGCATAGGATGCAGTGATGCTGAGAGAGATGCAAAGAGCTGCCTGCAACCCCGTAAAGGGCTGAGATGGAGAACAGGGTCAGCAAACCCTAGAGCCTTTGATTGCTGTTATGAACTGGATTGTTTAAACAGATGTAGTTGGATGTTGGAAAACAAATAATCTACGTGTATTGCTGGGCTGTAAAATCTGGCATTTTGAATAGACGAGGTTTCCAAAATGCGTTTGTGTGAATTTAAATGAGGCTGTTTCGCTCCAAAGGAGACTAAAAGTTTGTAATGTATTCCAGTCATGGCTCAAATCCCAAGCGTCTCCACCCATTTTGAAATTCATTGGACAGTCCTGATAGTCATAGGTGGCCAGCTAAGCTTTCAAAACAACTAGGGGTGCTACCATAAAACAAATATTTACTGTTACCACTATTTGAAAGTTCTGAACTTACTTTGGGCATTGCAGATTCAGTATGCTGGCAGAACAAGATCCTGTAATACCATCACAGATGGCAGACACAACATGGCAGTACTCTGTGGAGAAAGGAAATGTCACCCCCCCCCAAATTAGCACCGCTAGCCTCATTTCTGGCTGGAATTCTTTACTCAATCAGATTATTAGTTTTGGTCTAAGCAGGAAAAGAGACGGTGCATTGTATTAAAGACACTGAACTGAATTCTGTTGTGCTCTGGATGTCGATATTCTGGATTTACACCAGTCTAACAGAGGGTAGAATTTGGCCCACTATATATGTGCACTTTGTTTCCTGTGCACTTCAAGCACTGCAGTCAGCCCTGGAACAAGTGGCTTGATTTTCAAAAGTGCTGAGCGCCTCGGCAGTATTGCCAACCCCAGAGCATTCAGAAATCATGAGACGGGCCTAAAAAAAAAAAAAACCATGTTGTGTTCTTTGTCTTCTGGTTTCTCAGCTTTCAGAGTGGACTCATGTTTTCAAACTCTTCTCTGCAGCGAGAAAGATTATTTGAAATGTACGATTTTAAAAACAGAAGCTGAGATTGGCATGTATTCATGTGACATCAGGAGCTGCAGCTATAATAAAAATGTCAAATCCACGAGGCATGTAATAAAAATCTAGTGTTGCCAGCTCTCGTCAAGTCACCCGTACGAGCCTAACTTCAGGCAACCATTTTTAGAAGTCCTGGCATAGCGTATTTCACTGCTTTCCCCCTCCCTTCTCGAGGGAACACCGTGCCAGATTTCCAGGAGTACTCGGCAGCCAGCACTCCCACTGAGAATAATAGGAGCTGTTGAGGCACTGAGCACATTTAAAAAAGACCGGTTCATTTAGGTACCTACATGGGAACTCAGCTCTTTTGACAATCTTACTATCGTGAGACGAAGCACAAAGGTGTGAATGCCCCAAAGGAGTTAGGCATCCGCGTCCCAGTTTTGGGCACCAATGCAATGCAAACAACTCCAGCTAAAATCCTATAGGTGCCGAACCTCGCTCAGCTCCTCAGTTTTTGCAGGAAAAGTTCCTTAGGCACTTACGTTTCTGCCTCTGAGCATGTGAGCTCAGGGCCGGCTCTAGGTTTTTTGCCACCCCAAGCAAAAAATTTGCCTCCCCAAGGTCCGAGAGTGCAACTGCCCAAACAAACAAAAAAAAAAGGCAGGAAAGCCGCCCGTGGAATTGTGCTGCCCCAAGCGCGTGCTTGCTTTGCTGGTGCCTAGAGCCGGTCCTGTGTGCACTGCTGCCTCCTTGTGGGTGTGTGGGTGCTTAGCTCCCATATAAGCCTCAGAGAGATTCACAAACCAGGGCCACCTACTGGATCGGGTCCCTCAGGCAAGTTCACGGTGATGACAAACCCTTATAACTTTTAACCCCGTGGTTAGGGTACCCACCTGGCAGTCTTACCATGCCACCTCTACTGCTCCACTGTGGCTAGGCGGCGCTGCCTTCAGAGCCGGGTGCCCGGCCAGCAGCCGCTGCTCTCTGCCCTGCCTTCAGAGCTCACCCCATCCCGAATACATTCTGTGCCCCCCCAGTTTGAGAACTGAAAACTGTGGTGCTAGCAGCATGGCAGGGGAGAGCGAGCAGAGCCTGTGGGAGCATGAGCAGCCCGGTGGTGGGAGCCCTTCCTGATTGGGGAAGGGTGGCTATAGGGGGGTAAGGCAAATTTTGGGGTGACTATAACCCCGCAAGCCACCCCTAGCACTGCTCCTGTTGGTGTGGGCCCTGAGTCACTGTAGATTGAATAGGCCCCCATCCAATCTGAACTGGCTGTGTACACCTCCATCAAAGTCCTGGAATGCAAACAAAAGCGTGGGCTGGAGCCATTACGCAGCCTTGTTTGGTGCCGCTGGTGACAACGAAGGCTTCTGATGAGTTGGCACAGTCCATCGTCCTGGCCACTGTGGAATAAGTGAATAACAGCAATCATCTTCTCCGGGCCACTAAGTGAATGAAGGAGTTTCCATAGGCCCTAGCGAGTCATTGTGTCAAAGGCCTTGATCAGGTAGTTAAAGTCCCCCCACTTGGGTGGAAATTCATAATTCTGTATTCAGTGCTGGGTTTGAATGGTGGGTGGTAAATAAGGTTTAAGGCCACCTATTGAATGACGATAATAGAGTTATTGAATAACTACCTATTCACTGAAGGAGGCCGGGTCCTGTGGAAAAAATAGTATGTGATTACGTAATTAAAGTCTGTTTCATAAAATACATGGAAGTAAGGGGGTTAAATTAAGTTTGCACAAGCGGCCTTAATTCTGGCATTTCCTAACTTTTGAGTGCTTAACTTTGTAATGTGAATATGCTTTTAATGTAGTGGGTTTGGATGTTTTATGTTAATATTAGCTGTTGTACACAATGAAAATATTAATGAGGAATTCATTTGAACGTGTTTTGTTAACAAGCAGAAAGGTACAAAAAGTCTAGCGCACTCCAGAGGGAGGCCCTTGTAAAGAGATATGGTTGAAGACATTTTGCTTTTGGTCTCATATCTCCAATATAAAATTATTGAACCATTTAAATATGAATCTTAGTCTATGAAATATCCAAGGCTTGATCTTCACTACAGACGTCTGTTGATAGGGTCTCCCAGCTGAACTCCTGGTGTAGTTTGCCTCAAAGAGCTTTGAAACCGTCTAGTTTCCCATTCATCCCAAGGTAGAGATGGATGTCCTTTGGCTCAGTCTGGTACCATGCAGGAGATCCAGCTCCCGTACTCCCCGCGCCAATGTGTGCAGCCAATTATACTATGCAAAGGGCATGGAAAACCCTCCCACCTCAGCATGCTAATAGTTCAGCCCTATGCTGCACAGATGGAGAACATGGTGGCAAACTCATTGGGCAACATTTGCTGCTGCTGCAACCCGCTTCCGTGGGGTACCGTTGAGAGGGGGAGTCACAAAGGAGCCAGTCGTAGCTCCATGATTCTAGGGCTAGTTTGAGGCCAGCCAGGCACAGAGGAGAGCAACCTAGTGGGTGCTTTAATCCTCTCCAGCTGGTGATGTCCACAAGGGGGTCTCTAGGCACTGTCTTGATAGCAAGGACAAGTAATAAGAAATGGTTTCTGATGGAGCGGATAGAGGTATTTCTCACTCTTGTTATTGGTTCTCAGGCTCGTAGATGTTGGGTAAATTGTCAAGCTCTGGTCATTTACACCTGTGTACAGTGAGTGCAAATCAGAATCTTCTGCTCAGTGACATAGGTGTTTTTACAGGTATTTTGCACACAGGTCAATGCCTATGAGGTTCATATCAGTGGAGAATCAGGCTCTGTCTAGTTTGTTAGTGTGCTTAGCTGGCCTGGCTTCTATCTGAAACGTATGTAGTAAAGGTATCAGCTAAGTGCATCTCAATGTTCCACCTGGTACTAATTTTAACTGTACTTTTGTTTACAGCACATAGGTTTCTAATATTTGCCCCTTCACTCTGTGTTTGATGTAGCTAGTGCATCCACCTCCAAGGTATCTTTGGTTCAAAACGCTGGTCTGATGTCTACAGAAGAACACAGTCCTGCCTAGACACTGAACCAAACACTGAGCTTGGAATACAGTCCTTGATGGAGCCTCCTTCTGAGCAGCTGTGGCCATTGAGAAAAACAATGCCAGAATGGGAAGGCACGGCAGGAATGACTGAAGCTGCAGGAGGAGCTGGTATCCCTGATAACAGGCCTTGACCACCACTTGGCACTCTGTGTGCCTGGCAGCGCAGCATGATTAGAATTGGGAGGAAGAGACTTTGGGCATCTTTCTTCTGCTTTACGGCCTTCTTTTTTCTTCTTGTTACACTCCAGGTACTGTTAATCCTCAGATTGGGTAGCTGAGGAGTTCTAGTCGGGGAAGGGAGAGAAAAGAGATGTATGTGGTTGCACTCCAACTGGTACACAATTCCGGCAGGACAAAGATGCCATTAAAGGCCCTGAATATTTTCATTAATAAATAACACTTTCAGAAGAATCCGTGTAAATAATTTCTATTAGTTGGGTACTTCACTGAGAGCACAGGGCTAGAGGGGAAAGATAAATGAATTAATAACTTACTTACAAAACAAGGAGAAAAGACAAAACCCAAGGGCAAAGAATCACTGTGGGTAATAAGGGCTTAGAAAACTTTCAGTGACACTAATAATTATGGCATCTTGTGTAAAAAATGAAGACAAAAGGCCACAATTCATTTAAAGTCTGATCTTTCTACTTTTTTATTATTATTTTTATTATTTATAGGCATTCATCAGTAGCCCTTCTCCTCCAGACAAATGACATTTTGATGCATGTTTAAAGATGTCTAAAATCATTAATACGTTTGGACTCAGCTACTGACTGCAAACTGGGGCCAGGAAGCCCTGACACAGTTGACAGAGTTGAGAAAGGGTTCTCAGAGCTGGGTGTCTCCCGGAGCATTGCCTCCAATGCATTGTCCTTCAAGCATAGTATCACAAAACTCCTAAATCCTGGCTGTTTGGACCTGCAGCCATTCCATAGTAGCCCGGGGCTTGTCATCTCCCATGAGGTAGGCAGGGCCACCTGTTAAGTACTGGGACAGTAGACCACCAGGGAAACCTAGGCACTGCCGCGAATGGTGATGGTGACTCTTCCTTCCAAGTCTGTACTGACCCAATGGCCATTTATGGTGGTAGGAAGCACAGCGTCGGGCCAGCAAAAAAGTCTGATATGAAAGATAAATATGTTCATCTTTTCCCATGATATATAAATAATCTTACCTATTGCAGAGTATATTTAATTAGCGCATCTTTGGGCAGCAGAAAACAGGCCCATTCCTGCTGCAGTATCTTCAGGGCAGTTCCTCCTCTTCCCCTGGAGAAAGCTGGGGCTTTATTTCCCCTTTCCCACCCCAAAATTGTTCTTCGTCCTGCATTTTGCTGGTCCTCTTCTCCTAAAGTCTGAGACCCTCCTCTCTGCCCTCCAGGATCTCTCTCAGTCTGCTGTGTGCCCACTTCCTTCCACCCAGAGCAGCTGGGAGGAGAGCAGTGGGACGTGGTTCTGCCTCACACCATGCCAGCTGGCACAGCTGAACCAGCATGGCAGTATCTTAATTTGCTGTTGGCTTAGACCAGACTGGCCTTTATTAATAGACAGCAACCATGGCTAATGTAAGTCAGTCTTGGCTCGCAGTCAGACTCCTCTAGGCTGCAATCTCAATAGCTCTCACAAGCTAAGCAGGTTCATTTGGTCTGGCCAGGAGTTGAATTATATAATCATAGATATTAGAGTGTAACCCTCCCCCCTGCCCCCAACTATTAAGCAATCTCATCCTTCGCCCTGTGCACAAAGAACCATTTACAGTGCAACAGAACAAGGGTTTAGTGATCCTACAAAACCCTGGGGCAATTTTGTGTATTCTTGAGCGCCATCTACTTGCCTCTTCTCTTGTAATTTCACCGTTTCCTGACACCTCCCTTTTCTAGAGCACGCCTGTAACAGGCAGGGCTAGTTTTAAAAATGGGCCACCCTCCATTTTGTAAGTCTTTACCAGACAGACAGCAGAAAGTATATTATAAACCACTGGGGCCCCTCACCAGCTTCAAGCTGAATAATTCGCTTTGTCTACTTAAATTCCCTTTACAGTTTCAAATGGGTATAGTATTTTTCACTTCCTATACTGAAACAGCCATGAAGTGCTGCTTAATGCTAGTAAACAGCTGCCAACGTTCCCCAAGAGATGGCTGCGTTTCACTGACAAACTTTCCACAAGGAAATTAGCGTCTGCTAGCCAAACGCTGTGTCCCTGGCCATGCAAGTTATGATGTATGTGTTTTTCTCCAAAGGTGGTTCTTGAACTGGGCAAGTCTGAAAGGAAGATAAAAGTCTCCAGTTTACAAGATGGTTCATTAAAACTGGAGGAGCAGCAGAAACATGCATATCAGGTTTTTAATAAACAAGAACTCTACAGCAATACCAGGAGAGTTTTAGATGCGGACAGATACCCTATCCTGCTTTGGTGGTCCCCGCTGACTGGTGAGACTGGGAGGTTAGGTCAGTGTGGACAGGATGTCTGTTTCTTTACTATCAAGAGGACCTACCAGCATAATCACATGACAAAAGCCTTCCTCTTCTATGGTAAGGAATTGAGTCATTTTCAATGTGTGACTATTTCTCTGTTATTCCCCTGCTATTTCTCTGTTATAGATCAAGTACAGAGCAACTGTAAACCTTCACAGCAAAAGTTGTTAAAGTCTCTCTGGTGACAAAGTGCACTGGCAAGTATCTCCACTTGCACCTAAAGTGCAGTTCTACTCTGAAAAGTGATCCTGTGAAATGGCGTTGTGGAATTACTTGTGTATTGTCTCTCGCTGACTTCTAGATCAAATGTGCTCGGTTTACATGTGACATGGACATTCTTCTCCCTGCCAGTCCTGAAAACTCAGCCCCAGATCTGAGAGTCAAGCTTGTTTCTTTCCTAGCCTCGCCCATTTGTCTTATGTGATACCACGCCATTCCCTTCCATGCCAAAGGGGTAACGAGCTGACTGTGAGTGGAACTCACTAAACAATTATCATTGACGATGCCCAAAGAGTAGAATCTAGTTCTCTCTCTGAGCCGTGTTGGCTCTGCAGTCAAAAGCAGAAACAACATTTTTGTCACTAATATAAGCAGCTATAACTCAAAATACATCAGTTAAGAAGCTGCAATTTGTACAGAGTTTCTTTTTAGAGAAAAACTGCATTTTATGCATTTAGTGCAAGGAAGATTTTTTTATTCTCTGACTGTAGGCTGCCGTCAACTAAAATATCTGATATTAGAAGACTATTTCAGGGTTCAGTACCTTGATTCATTAGCTCAGGGGGGTGCTTGTGGTTTTTTGGTTGTTTTTTTAATTTTTTTTGCAAAATGTGAACCACGGGAAACAAATGGCTTGTGATAATCAGTTAGCTTTACTTAACTGCAAACTTCCCACCTCTTCTATTCGGAGAGCTCTAAACTACACCCAATTCCAAAGGATAAGTAGGTCAGTTTAGTCTATTAGGGAGGCTGTGCTGAAGCATGAATGGGAAGAAAAAATTAGCAAAGGAATCAAAAACTGACCCATTTTAAATAAAAGGAAACCAAAGCTTACATCACATGTATACTATAAAGTCTGTGATATTTCTGGCCTATGACAGTGCTTCTGTTTGCCACCCCCAGCTCTAACAGAAATACAAGTGGCTCATTGGACCAAGCTTGGGGAGATGATTAAATATACTTAATTAAATTGGAATTAATATATTAGCAAAAAGACCCTCCAAGTCCTTTTTTTAAAATCATGACGACAGTGCACATTTTGAAACCTTTTGCAAAGGCAAATTCAAAAAGGTTTGTTTTTAAAATAGCAGGGAATGATCTATCACGGCCAGTCAAGCCAGACTCCAAGCTCGCCTATTATATTAAATGCGGAAAAGAAACCCTATGTTAATGCAAGGTTGTCACATATTTAAACATAGGAAGCTTAAGGAATGCATAAAGCAAGCTCTCATGTTAGCATTAACTTGCCTTTATTGTACATTCTGGATAAGCTTCTCAGAAGGGCAGCCATCTCTTGGAGGGTGCAGTTTACTACGTGAAGTTTACACCTGCCATTGTCTTGTGGGTGGAAATCTGGGTGTTTGTATCTCAAGATCTCAACCTGCGGGCCGCTTGCAGCCCAGTCAGCACAGAACTGTGGCTCATGTGACATCCTCATGGCCATACAGATGCGGCCCCCAATGGTAAATAGGTTGCGAACCACAGCTCTAGATACCGGCCAGGGAATTGCATCCTCAAAGGAGAAGCGTCCCTGCTCTGCCTTTGAAATTTTTGCCTGTGGATATTCAGAAGATTTCATGCCTTAAAGTGAAAGAAGAAGGTGCTTTTCGGTGGAGTTGCTTTCCTAGCAATACTTGCTTTTGTTTATGGCGAGTCATCCCTCTTTACTCTCCCAGGCATCCTGTGTGGGTGATGTCTCGAAAGAGGCACTGCTGACCTGTCACAGAGGCCTACTCCTCTCCTCAGAGCTCAGGGTTCTGTTCAAAAGGTGGAGAGTTGCCCCAACAGTGGATTTTACTCCTGCCCTTGGGAGGGTTTCCATGCAGTTCCCTTCTAAAAACTGGGATCACTGCGTTTACATTTGCAGGGAGAGCTCCTGCTTCCTGTGGATTTAGGAACCAACTAAGGGTATGTCTCCACTGCAGTCAGAGATGTGATTGAAGCTAGGGGAGCCATTCTGGCTAGCTTGAATGACAAAAACAGCGGTATAGCTGTGGAGGAATGGACCCCAGCGTGGGCTAGTAATGTGACTATGTATGTAGAGTCCCACATGTGCTGAAACCCGCGCTTTGCATTTACATTGCTATTTTTAGCCACACTAGCGCAAGTAAAGCTAGCTCAGGTATCTCTCTTCTAGCTTCAGTCACACCCCGGATTGCAGTGGAGACAAACCCTCAGAAGGTTCTGCCAGGAGCCAAGGCGCCGGCTGCTAGAAGTGAACCTCTTGGTGGGGGTAGCGTCCCCAGGGCCGGCTCTGGCTTTTTTGCCGCCCCAGGCAAAAAAGCCTCCCGCCGCCCCCCGCCCCCAGCGCGGCAGGGGAGGGCACCAAGCCCGGCCGCAGGCTGCTCTCCCCGACCGGCCAGAGTGCCGGGGGGAGGGCGGCGAGCCTGCCGCGGCTCTGCTGGCGGCTGGAGCCCCAGGAGGAGGGCGGAGAGCCCAGCCGGGGCTCCGCTCTCCCTGGCGGCCAGAGCGCTGGGGGGAGGGCGGAGTGGCGGCCAGAGCGCCGGGTGGAGGGCGGAGAGCCCACCGCAGCTCTGCTCCCCCCGGCGTTCTGGCCGCCGGGGAGA
>NC_048303.1:124848102-124921198 GCF_013100865.1 Trachemys scripta elegans
AGGAGATGTGGGTGAGGGGTGAGCCCAGGACTAGGACAGCAGGGGGTGCAGGTGGGGCCCAGGGCTGGGGCAGCAGGAGATGCAGGTGGGGGCCAGAGCTGGGGCAGCAGGAGATGCAGGTGGGGGGGAGAGCCCAGGGCTGGGGCAGCAGGGGGTGTGGGCGGGGGAGAGTCCAGGGCTGGGGCAACACAGCGGTGCGGGGGGAGCCCAGGGCGGGCGGAGGTGGGGGGCGGCAAAACACCTAGAGCTGGCTCTGCCCCTACCATTCACAGCAAGCTGCAGCATGAAGTTTCAGTTCCACACTCCTTCCCCCTCCCTTTCCTGTTAATTGCGGCCAAGGGAATGCTGGGAAATGTAGTTCTTTCCCTGCTCCAGGGCTGGCTCTATAGGCAGGGAGCTAACCAAGGAACTACAGCTCCCAGGGCCCCTGTTGGTTCTCAGCTCTCACGCTGGATTCTTGCGCCCCTGCAAATTTGCCACCCCAAGCAACTGCTTGCTTTGCTGGTGCCTAGAGCCGGCCGTGATCGCCTGCCCCTAAATCCAGCCCTGGTTGACCGTGCGTTATGTTGGTTGTTTTAAACCTGTTGCATATTAATTTAATTGTGAAGGAGCAAAGAATACTTCCTTATTCATTCGCTTTCTCCACACCATTCATGATTTTACAGACTTCTATCATATCCCCTCCTTAGTCGTCTCTTTTCCAAGCTGAAAAGTCCCCGTCTTTTTAATCTCTCCTCATACGGAAGCTGTTCCAAACCCTTAATCATTTTTGTTGCCCTTCTCTGTACCTTTTCCAATTCTAATAGATCTTTTTTTCAGATGGGGCAATCAGAACAGCATGTAGTATTCAAGGCGGGGCATACCATGGATTTACATTGTGGTATTACATTTTCTGTCTTATCCCTTTCCGAATGTTCGCTTTTTTGACTGCTGCTGCACATTGAGTGGATGTTTTCAGAGAACTATCCAAAATAACTCCAAGATCTCTTTCTTCTGTGGTAACAGCTAATCCATCCCCCATAATTTTGTATGTATAGGTTAGCTTCTGTTTTCCAATGTGCATGACTTTGCATTCCTCAACGTACAGGTTCATCTGCCATTTTGTTGCCCAGTCACCCAGTTTTGTGAGATCCTTTTGTAAGTCCTCACAGTCAGCTTTGGACTTAACTCTCTTGAATAAATTTGTATTGTCTGCAAATTTTGACACCATGCTGTTTACCTCTTTTTCCAGATCATTTATGAATATGTTGAATAGGACGGGGCCTAGTACAGATCTCTGGGGGACATCACTATTTCTCTCTCTCCTTTCTGAAAACTGACCATTTATTCCTACCCTTTATTTCCTGTCTTTTAAAGCAGTTGCTAATCCATGAGAGGACCTTCCCTCTGATCCCATGAAATGGGGATAAAATTCTTCCAAAAGCAACTGGAGAAGCAAAGTACTGCATCTTTGCGTTATAGTCTTATGGGAGACCAACATTCAAGTGCACAGTAATAAAAAGCACAGTTTCAACAGTCTCTCATATTTTAGACTCCCACCCACATTTCAGCTTCACGTTGAGGGGTCTACTTTCCTCTCTCTCTCTCTCAGCCATCCAGATCCATGAGAACCATCTATGCAGCACTTGTGGCAGAGGAACAAACCCTCCGCTCTGCACAGTTGTAATTCTTCATAACGTTTAAGTGATATCTTAACTTAGAAAAAACAGTGAGGTCTAAACTTTTAATTTTAGAATAGAAAAGGGAAGTTAGGAGATGAAAATAAGTCACATTAGTTGTGGAATTCTAACAAGCCTGGCGTTTTGTTATTTTTCTTAGGTGCAAAATACATAGCAATGGTTTCAAAATCTGAGAAAGAAATTGAATATTCACAGCATCAATGGTATTATCGGTATTACTGTTAGCTAATGTTACAGTTCAAATAACTGAGTGCACACCCAAACTCATTCATCACTTTAAATGAAGAAGCAGCTAAAAAAGGCTGGGCTCATCTTCATGCATGCAAGGAAGAAAACCCCACCCAGAGTGCAGTCAAAGCCCAGACTATAGGAGTGCTCAGTGTCAGAGACTGAGTGTCTCGAAGCTGGGTCCTCGGGGCCCCAAGGCAGGGCTCAGACAGCAGCCTCCACCGAGCAGCTTGCTGGTCCCAGCAGGTAGTATGGGCTGGTGGACTCTAGCTCACCAAAGGCACCACCCATAGTAGAGGAGACGTCCGGCCTCTCCAATTGGCTCAGGCTCACTTTTTAAGCCACAAGGAGGCACAGGAAGCTGTCTGAGCAACTCGGGGAAGCCCTGGCTGGCTGCTGTATTGGACTCTGCCTTCTCATCTGACTTCTGAGCCCTGCCTTAGAGTATAAGAACGGCCAGACTGGGTCAGACCAAAGGTCCATCCAGCCCAGTGACCTGTCTGCCAACAGTGGCCAATGCCAGGGGCCCCAGAGGGAGTGAACCTAACAGGTAATGATCAAGTGATCTCTCTCCTGCCATCCATCTCCACCCTCTGACAAACAGAGGCTAGGGACACCATTCCTTACCCGTCCTGGCTAATAGCCATTAATGGACTTAACCTCTATGAATTTATCCAGTTCTCTTTTAAACGCTGTTATAGTCCTAGCCTTCACAACCTTCTCAGGCAAGGAATTCCACAGGTTGACTATGCGCTGTGTGAAGACCTTCCTTTTATTTGTTTTAAACCTGCTGCCCATTAATTTCATTTGGTGGCTCCTAGTTCTTATATTATGGGAACAAGTAAATAACTTTTTCTTATTCACTTTCTCCACACCACTCATGATTTTATAGCCCTCTATCATATCCCCCCTTAGTCTCCTCTTTTCCAAGCTGAAAAGTTCTAGCTTCTTTAATCTCTCTTCATATGGGACCCATTCCAAATCCATAATCATTTTAGTTGCCCTTTTCTGAACTTTTTCTAATGCCAATATATCTTTTTTGAGATGAGGAAACCACATCTGTACGCAGTATTCAAGATGTGGGCGTACCATCGATTTATAGAAGGGCAATAAGATATTCTCCGTCTTATTCTCTATCCCTTTTTTAATGACTCCTAACATCCTGTTTGCTTTTTTGACTGCCGCCTTGTTCCTGACTCCTGCCTTCCTGTCCTGTCCCTGTCCTCCTGCCTTGTTCCAGATCTCTGTTTCCATGTACCATCCTAGCTACTCACTCAGGCTCTGACCCTTGGCTTGACTCAGGCTCTGCCCACTAACGCCTGACCACCACCGTTCTAGCCACTGGGTCTAACTGCCTACATCCCAGTCTGTGACACTTCGGCATCCGAAGAAGTGAGGTTTTTACTCACGAAAGCTTATGCCCTAATAAATCTGTTAGTCTTTAAGGTGCCACCAGACTCCTTGTTGTTTTTGTAGATACAGACTAACACAGCTACCCCCTGATATGTGACACTTTGTCTGTCATCCAGAAAGCTATCCATAAGCAAATATTCAAATGAAGCTAATATGGCAGCCCAAACTGCTGGTGCACTTGCATGCAGCATTTCGTGGGTGGTTTCATTTCTAATATCAACAGCCAGGTGAAGCAGCAAGCGCAAATTATTGGACACACAGGTGCCAGACAGATTTGAAATGCACAGAAAGAATATGAAGAACTGAAATGTTGCCATTAGAAGTGGGCAATTGAGTGAATATTTTACTAACAGGCGAGAAGACGTGGACTGGTGTCAGACTTTTCTGAATGGCATTACCTGGTATGTCGACTGATACAAAGGAAATATTTAGTTTTTTGTATCAGCCAGCCCACTGGCTCTCAAGCAGGCTTGGAGAGAGACCACTCATATCAGGGGTATTCCTGAAGTCCACTTTAGATGAAATAATGTGTTCAAAATGTCAATATGGGATTTACCTGTGATTATCCCAAGATCAGCATCAGATCATAAACCCATTCAAGCAAGCTAATAGGCTAAGAAAATACTGCATCTGTGACACTTCTGCGGATGTCATTAGCTAACAATATGCATCAGGATATTGCACCAGTAAATAACAGACTGCAATTTCGTCTCCTCCACACCAAAGTCGGTTGGTTTTGGTATCTGTTGCTCAGACCTTCCCTGTCATTTTAAAGGAAGCTGCAAAGCTCCTGCTTCCATTTGTGTTTCAGTAGTTGGCCACTTATTCTGCCTAACAGATATTTTTACATTTTGTTTAAAAGTTTACATCTAATTTGTTGGAATTCAAAAAAAAAAAGTTTCTTTCTTGAAATGACTTTGCACTTTCTATTATGCGGTCACATAATGAGCAAAGAGTTGGTGTGTAAAATCTGAAATTAACACAAGTCACTTTTGATGGTTGGACACTACTTTCAACCTTAATGGGATTTTATTAATATGTAGAAAGTGTTCTTCTGAACTGTCTGGATTGATGAAGCCAATAACATCAGGCTGCCTTGAATCCTGATGATGCTAGTGCGTGTCTTCTGCAGCAGCAATATAACTCACTCATTAAGTAGCCATTTGTCTTTAAAACAGATATTAATTCTAGTCAGCTTAGATGACTCTCCACACTTTAGTTCATATTTTCCCTACTTCATTATTATAAAAATTCCATATTCATAGAATATCAGGGTTGGAAGGGACCTCAGGAGCTCACCTAATCTAACCTCTGCTCAAACAAGTCCCATCCCCAGATAGATTTTGGCCCCTGAAACTCAAAACGACCCCCTCAAGAATTGAACTCTCAACCCTGTGTTTAGCAGGCCAATGCTCAAACCACTGAGCTATCCCTCCCCCACTATTAAAATTGGTTGTCCGTATAACAATATAGCAGCCCAAGAATAAGAAATATTTGCCTGCTTAATTATCTTGTATCATAAAAACACTAAAAATAGGGAAATATTAACCATTTAAATTCATTTTAGCTTGGTATGGGAGATTTCTTGTGTTCCTTCATTAATCCAATCTGCACATAATACAATTCTGATCTTTACTGCATTCACCTGCACTGTATTATTTTTCCACTTATTTACTTAGCTTTAATATGTGCCTGTCCTAAGTATGTGTACAATACAATCTAAACATGAATTTCAACTGAGCCAAGGGCTATGTTCCTGATCTTCCACCAAAACAATACCTCTCTCTTCTCAGGCCTGGAGGGGGAGCAACCTAAGCAACAGCAAGACCCCATTTTCTCCCCAAGTTACAATCCTGAATGACAAATTCCTTCAGTTGGGGACACACCACACTCCGAATCTCAGCTAGACACTCTGACCCACAGCACCTCACGTACATATGGAACAGGACGGCAGACAAACAGAGTCCTGTGGTACAGAGAATGGGAGTGATGTCAGGGCAGAGGAGCTGCCAGTGCTAACCTGTGAGGACTCTCAGGGTATGTCTACACTGCAATTAGCCACCAGGGCTGGTCTGTACTAGCTGACTTGGGCTTGCAGGGCTCGGGCTAAGGAGCTGTTTAATTGCTGTGTAGATGTTTGGGCTTGGGCTGCACACGCTTCAGCAGCCACCCACTAAGGACATTTTCCTCCAATCAGGAGGATGAATTTCTGACAGCTCTCAGATGAGGGCCCAATCTTATGAGGTTCTCACTGCAGTGGGGTAAATGTTTTTTTAACCAAAACGTTTTTTTTTTTCCCCCAGTGAAAAATGCAGATTTGGATCAACTGAAACATTTTGCAAAATTCTGTCAATTGTGGCAAATTGTTTCAGTTGTACTAAAAAAAATATGAAAAAAATCAAAACATTCCATGTTGACCTTTTAAAAATGAAATGATCCGATTTTTTTTTTATTCCAAATGACTTTGTTTAGAAATCTCCTTGGATTTTATTTTTTAAAATTTACAGAATATTAAAAAAAAAAGATATCTAAATGAAGTGTTTCATTTTCGGTTGAACTAAACGTTTTGTTCGACCCAAAACAATTCTTTTTGACTTTTCAATTCAACAAAAATACCAAAAAACTTTTCTTTTTTGGATTGATCCAAAATGCATTTTTCTTTTGATTTTTCAGAATTCACAAGAAACCGAAAAACTCTGTTAGCCACACAGCTCTAGTTCGGAGTGCCCCGGTAAAGCCAGTGGGAACTGAAGCCTCTCAGAACCACGCAGGAGACACTAAGGGCAGGTCTTCACTACGGCGGGGGGTCGATTTAAGATACACAAATTCAGCTACGCGAATAGCGTAGCTGAATTCGACGTATTGTAGCCGACTTACCCCACTGTGAGGACGGCGGCAAAATCGACCTCCGCGGCTTCCCGTCGACGGCACTTACTCCCACCTCCGCTGGTGGAGTAAGCGCGTCGATTCGGGGCTCGATTGTCGCGTCCCGACGAGACGCGATAATTCGATCCCCGAGAGGTCGATTTCTACCCGCCGATTCAGGCGGGTAGTGTAGACCTAGCCTTAGCAACTTCCAATGCAAGCCTCAAGGTTATTCCTGGAGCCAGATCTGGGACTTCAAACAACGAACATGATGTTTTATCAATGGCCTGCACCCAAGATTTATTAGTTTAAAAAAATGTCTCCACTTTGCCATAAGAGACAACAATCAGAATAAAAAATGGAGTATTCGTTATGAGATATTCCATTTTTGTTATTACTTGACAACAATATATAAGTGAAAATAAAGAGATAACCTATTTCCATTAATTCTCTTTCCTTATTTCACAGCACTCAGTTGTGGATGCTGAGATCATTAACACTCCCAATGCTTGGGTGAATAATTCCACTTCCTCCCCCCAGCCCAGTTTGCAAGATGTATCACGGTACTTACTTTTGTTTTTTGGAGATTTTGACATTTTCTGGTTTGTTTTTTTTGGTTATTTCTTTTCCATTCTTTAGCCATTTGAATCTGAGAGCGGGGTATTCGGAATTGGCTTCACACCTGAGCACTAGCTTCTGGCCCACAGCGGACTCCTGGTTTTTCAGTTCCTTCAATTTGGGAGGCCCAGCTAAAGAGAGAAAAGAAAGCACTGGTGAAAACCATGCTAATTGAAGTAGACCTAGGCAAGCCAGAAAATTTAGAGACAGAACCAGACTAAATGATTTCTAAACCAAAAAATCTCTCATTTGCATGAACTATACTTAAAATGTATGAAAAAGAGACGATATGAATGGGTATATTGGTGTGTTTACCCTGGAAGGAAACACACACACTTGGCCCTTCTTCGACTTCCCAGACACAAGACAACACAACCTTTGCAAAACTAAAATGAAGCTCCCATAGTCAATACAGAGATGCAGCCCATGAATACTGGGACCTGCAGTTGAGTAGTGATCTATGTGGCAGGCTAGGCCTCTTGAAGCAAGACTTCATGCTGGGAACTGTAGGGTATGTCTACACTGTACACTGAGCCCAGATCTGTGAGACCCGGGGTTGGTGTTTCCAAGCCTGTGCTTGAGTGTCCATACTACATTGTAAACCTGGGTTTACAGTTACCAGACCCGAGTCTCACAGAGATGCTAACACGTCCATACTGCTCTATGCAGACCTTCTGACTCTGATTCGTGACTTGAGCTGCGTCCACACTGAAAAATGATAGGTCTTGAATCTGAGTCACAGCAAGATTTAGGCTCTGACCCACCCCCTTAACAGGGTCCTAGGACTTCAGTCCTGAGTGCTTCCTGACCCAAATCAAACTGATGAAGCCCAAGCTTCCCTTCCATCCACACGCCAAACCTGAGTCAGACCCTGGTTTGGGTATGTCTACACTGCAATAAGAGACCAATGGCATGGCTGTGACTGGCCTTGGTCAGCTGACTTGCGCTCATGGGGGGTTGGGCTGCAGGGTTGTACAATTGCAATGTAGATATTTGGGCTCAGGCTGGAGCCCGGGCTCTGAGACCCAGCCCTGTCGCAAGGTCCCCAGCTCCAGGCTTCAGCCCAAGCCCAGACGTCTACACTGCAATTTGATATAGTCCTGCAGCCAGAGCCCTGCGAGCCAGAGTCTGCTGCCTTGGGCTCTGATGCTCAGTGCCATGGGTTTTTTAATCGCATATCTCCATGAGCTGCACTGAAGGCAACAGAATACGAAGTGTAAAGCATGTGATTTATTTGGCTATCAGACACTACCTGTCCAAAGGCTCCAGGTACCTCTGACATGACAGACAGCTTACAGAACAAATATCAGCACAGCAGCTTCCCAAACCACCGTGGGGAGAAGACACTCACTCCAGACGATAACTCCAACCCACATTACACTGAGCTCAACCTAAACGAGCCCCTTCTTCCCAAAGGCCATAGAAAAGAGGCAGGCTTTGAAGCACACCTTGGGGATCAGCAGATTAGGGCCATATTGGATTGAGGGAGTGGAACTGAATTCCAGAGTCTCAGGCCAGGTCTACACTACAATGTTAAGCTGACCCAGCTACGTCGCTCAGGGATGTGAAAAATCCACACCCCTGAGCAACGCCATTAAACCAACCGAACCCCCAGTGTAGATAGCATTAAGTCGATGGAATAATTCTTCCGCCTCTCGTGGGGAGGTGGATTAGCGACAGTGATGGGAGACCCCCACCCATCGCTGTAGGGAGTGGTTACACTGACGCTCATCAGTCTCGTCATGGAGAATGCGCTGCTAGCAGCTCCCTGTCTTTTAAACTGAGGTGCCCCCCGCTACAGTGCCTCCACTGACCACAGCAGTATGGTACTGGGAGAGTGGGGTCTCTTTTACAGCTATATCTCAAACCATTCAGGGCCGTATAGGTCGAAGCAGACACTCAAACCGCATCAGGAACTCACAAACAGTGCAGATCTCAGAGCACAAGCACCACGTGCTTATGGTGAGAAACTGCATCCATTAAGTGAACCAATATCCTTTTGCACTAGCATCAGTTTTCAAGTTCCTTCCAGTGGTGAGAACTGTTGCTTTGCTTGTTGTATAACTATAACGCTCAATAAGGAAATGAGGGACCAACATGGCTGTCCCCTGATTCCGACAAATGAAGGCAGCTGCAATCTTCTCTGTAGTATGTAAATTAGGTGCTTCCACCCGGATCATGACAAGTTTCCAGTGTGATCCTGTGATGGGAACACTTTTGACTCCCCTGGAATATGGAAAGCAGGGCCAGGATTAGAGCTTTTATTAGCTTGGCTACTTTTTGGCATTTGTATCTCATGTTTTGGGATGGGATGACAACGAATGCCTATGCTTGCTACTGTACCCCGGCAAAATTCTGAAGGCACTAATACAATCTTAATGGTGACCCACAAGACATTTTTACAAAGTCTTTCAAGATCTGTATTACTAATATATCTCCAACTGTGCATAGTGTAAAAGATAGGACTAGGAGTGGTCAACATTTTTCTGTTAACTTCTTTGACATGTAAAATGACGTCTTGATCAAAATTTTCCCAGCAAATTTTCATTTCAGTTGCTGTTGTCACGGGATCTTCAGTGAAAAATGGAAACGGAAAACTTTTTTAAAAAACAAAAAAAGTATTTAGCTTTTTAGTTTCTGAAAACTGAATTTCCACCTACCCTCCAAAAAAAAAAAAAAAGTGTCTTAAAACAAACAAAAAAGCCCAGGTTATGGAAGAACTGGATTGTTTTTGTGAACATTTTTGAAAAATAACAATAATTTTAAAATTTCTCACAAAAATAATCAGCATTTTTCACCAGCTCTATTAGTGACGTGTGTGCTGACAAATGTGCCATTGAGTTTTGTGGATCAGAGATAAGGCTGTCTGTGAAATGGGGAAGGTGAAATTTTCACATCAATATTGTCAATAATGGAGCAGGTGAGCAGTCAAAGGTAAAAATATTTACATAACCTTCCTAAACTAGTTATCTGAATACTTGTAAAACATGTATCAGGGTTATATTAAGCAGGGGAGCATAATCAATTATAGGGTCCCAGGTTTTTGTATTGGTTGAACTGTCAAGTTCTCAGTAAGAAATAAGGGACTAATGCAGGGGTTCTCAAATTGGGGGTCGGGGCCCCTCAGGGGGGTCAGTGTGAGGTTATTACATGGGGGTCATGAGCTGTCAGCCTCCACCCCAAGACCCGCTTTGCCTCCAGCATTTATAATGGTGTTAAATATATTAAAAAGTGTTTTTAATGTATGGGGGGGGGGCAGCATGACTCTGCTTCATTTGCTCCTGTGTATGCCAACCAGCATCACGGATGTGACCAACAAACATTGACCAAATGGTAAGGATGGAGTTTGCTGTAACAGAGGCAGAGCATGTGAGCCCAGGACCTTAAATCTTTTCTGTCAGTAATACAAAATAGTGCCTGTTAAACAATTGTTGGTGGCAGAATGATTTGCACAACATATATATTTAACACTGAGAAGTATAGCCCTCCAGTATTTAAGGCGGATCAAACTTTGGACAGAGCTCTTCCAGGACTTTCAGTATCGCAACAAAAGTGGTCGTACACATGACACCAGTAGAAAAATAACAACAAAGCCAGACATTAAAAAAAAAAAAAAAAGACAAAGAGAAACATTTAAAAGTAACAATGGGAAAGTCCCCAACCAAGCAACGCCCATATTAAGGTGCACTGGGATATACTTTACAAGCATTCTTTGGCTGAGAAACTCATTGAAATACTAGACAGGGGTCAGCAAGTGGGGTGCCGAGTCTTCATTTAGTCACTCTAATTTAAGGTTTCACGTGCCAGTCATACATTTTAACGTTTTTAGAAGGTCTCTTTCTATAAGTCTATAATATATAACTAAACTATTGTTGTATATAACGTAAACAAGGTTTTTAAAATGTTTAAGAAACTTCATTTAAAATTAAATTAAAATGCAGAGCCCCCTGGACCAATGGCCAGGACCCGGGCAGTGTGAGTGCCATTGAAAATCAGCTCGCGTGCCGCCTTTGGCACGCATGCCATAGGTTGCCTACCCCTGTACTAGAGGTTTATTTTTAAACATCAACATAAACACACCGAAAGGCATCCAAATTTAACCCTGAGCCTTCCACACTCCCCACTAAGGATCACTCTCTATGACCTGCAGACCTCCACTGACGTGACAAACTTCACCCCTCCCCCACAAAAAAGCAACACGGGATATCATGAGGAGAGAGGTATAACGCTGTGAGAAGTCTTGACAAATAGAGCCAAAAGGCCCTTGTGTCAGCGAAAGACCCAGCACTGCTAATGGGCTCTGAGAAAGTTTAGCAAGCAGCAGTGCACGAGATGTTAAACCTTCTATTAACGCAGACTGACTATCAGGGTTTTTTTTGTAAATGTTTCTCTCTGGGGGGCGCCGTTACTTTTGAAAGTCCCAGTGTATAATATTGTTAAGGACAAGGAACAAACTTTTCTACATTTACTCTGCAAAGCCACGTTGATAACATAAAACCTGAGTCAATCTGTCATTACTGGACTTGGGAGAGTTTGGCAGTGCTGAGTTCTCATCACCTTCAATGTTTGATTGTATAGTTAATCTGCATGGAGCCTCAACACACTGAACAAATTAAACAGCAAACCTGCAAAATATCATCCCGCAGCAGCACACTTGCAGCTGAAATTCCACGGAGTCTTTCTAGAACAGTACAAAACCTTTTAAGAGCGTGAACACAGGAATGTATTAGACATGCTTGCCATCACACATGTGTATTATTTGGTGTGAAAAATTGTGATTGACAGTTATGTTAGTAAATGGAAGCCACAGGGGTAACCGCTATCGGTTCTCCGGGCTGCTGGTGTGCAGAGACCACAGCCTACCATGCTAACCAATATTGTCTCATTGTTTCCTTGTATTCCCCGTCTGTATCCATCTGTTGTCTCTTGTCTTATATTATGAGAAACTTGGGACATGGACCATGGGTTTTTTGTTCTGTGTTTGTACAGGACCTAGCAAATGGGGTCCATGACTAGGCAATTCAATAATACAAATAATACAAATAAGTTATGCTCAAGGAAAGAGAGACAGTCACTTAAGACAGAATACATCTACTTCCCAAATTCCCTCCGCGCCATGTACGTCTCGCCTACAAGATTACAACCAACTCAGGTTTATAAACTACAGGCCAGATTTTCCAAAGTGCTACTACAATGCCCGAAGGGAGGTGCTGGGAGCTGAGCACTTTTTAAAATCTGGCCACTCCATTTCAACGTATTGAGGCTCCATGCAGATTATCTACACAACCAAACACTGAGAGTGATGATAGGACATAACCCTGCGTTGCCAAACCCTCCGGAGTACAGAACTGACTACATCGGCACTGAGCTCTTTGGAAAATCTGGCCCTCTATGTTTCAGATTCTGTGACTTGATATTACTGTGCACTTTCATTCGCAAAGACAAACAAAAAGGAAACAGGCAAACCAATAAGTAGTTATTAGACCTGAGCTGTCTGTCAGTCTAGGTACCAAAGCCAAGAAACCAACAGAAGTCAGCCCTACCTAACCTTGACATTGTAAACAGGAGATAAGCAAGTGATGCACGCGACAAGTACAACTAAAACTCTCCAAATGCCATGTGTCTTAGTGAAGCCACAAGGACATTTCTGCAAAAGTTTGACCTGTAGATGCGACATCACTAGCATTTCAGCTGAAACTTTCAAAGCAGCGGTGCCACCCAGCAGTGTCAAGAGCTCTCGTTAAACAGCTTGGTTTATTTTTTGGTGAAATTTTCAACATGAATATATGGCATGTCACCCATTCGGCATGGATGTTTACCTAGAAAAGTGGAGCTGCTCTTTGAACTTGGATTAGTGCCCCCTTCCTATTCTTTCCTTTCTAAGTACAATAATCCCCTCCGAAAGCAGTCACTGAAGTTGTAGCTCTTTCCTTGAAATGACTTTCGGAGAGGTATTAATCATCTTATCTAAAGCATGGAGATAAAGTCAATTAACATTTCCCAGCAGCAAGTGCAAGACGGTGTCACAGTGAGGAACCAGAAAGTGAAAGCAGAACATTAATCCGAGCATCTATGTTCACTTTCTGAAAACAATAATAAAGCAAAACTAAAAACGCTGCATACACGGGGAAAGCTCCTTCCTCTCTATTACAGCGGGTAAAGGGAGGGTAACTCCACCAAAGTCACGGAACGAAGTTCAGGCCAAACCTGTGTGGCTGAAAGCAGAATCAGGCTCATCATGAAAAGGCTGACAGTGTCCCTTGGGTAGCCTCAACAAGGTAATGCAGCCACACAGGGCATCAGCTTGTAAGCTTAGTCACCAGATTTCTGCACTGCAGGGCAAGAGAATGCTGTAGAGAGAGCAAGCTGAATTCAGATGTAATGAAAATGAGTGAGTGAGGGAGGGAGAGAGCCTAACCTACAGATTACAATTTAAATGTCAGCACCCTTAATTAACTCGCTGCTGATTATTTCTGCACAAACATGCAGTTTATCCCTTCACCCCAATCTCATCAGCTACCAAATGCCTCCGCTGACTCCTACCCTGTTGCCAAAATCTCCTGCTTCCCTGATCAATTTTCACGATGCCGTTACACATTGTCAATACAAAAATCTGACACTGCAGGTGGAAAACGCGGGGACAGCAGAAAATAAATGCAGTTAATATCAGAATAAACAATCCGGGGCTATTATTCACATTTAAGTCAATAAAAAGCGTTTAAGGCTGATTTTGCAAACCTAGGAGCCTAAAAGGAGCCTCCTAAATCCATATTTAAGTATCTAAATAAAAATGGCCTGATGTTGAGAAGTGCTGAGCAGCACAAATCCTACTAAAGAACAACCAGGAGTCCTTGTGGCACCTTAGAGACTAACCAATTTATTTGGGCATAAGCTCTCGTGGGCTAGAACCCACTTCATCAGATGCATGGAGTGAAAAAAAGTAGGTAGGTATAAACATACAGCACATGAAAAGATGGGAGTTGCCTTACCAACTGAGAGGTCAGTGCTAACGAAGCCAATTCAATTAGGGTGGATGTGGCCCATTCCCAACAGTTGACAAGAAGGGATGACTATCAACAGAGGGAAAATTACTTTTTATAGTGCTAACGAAGTCAATTCAATCAGGGTGGATGTGGCCCATTCCCAACAGTTGACAAGAAGGTGTGAGTATCAACAAAGGGAAAATTACGTTTTGTAGTGACCCAGCCACTCCCAGTCCTTTATTCAGGCCTAATTTGATGGTGTCAAGTTTGCAAATTAATTACAGTTCTGCAGGTTCTTGCTGAAGTCTCAACTCCACAAGGGCTCCTCATTGTTTTTGCTGACACAGCCTAACACGGCTACCCCTCTGAAATTCTACTAACTTCACTGGGAGTTGCAGTTTCAACAGCTTTTAAAAAAATCAAGCTACTTTGATTAAGGAGAGCTAACTTTAGGATCCTAAATTTGAAAAGTTTGGCCCAATGGAAATGACTCTGCTACAGTATTTCCAGTTGGCTGCCCCAGAGTGACACAGAAATCAGGTGCATGGAGGGGGTTGAGACCAAATTTAGCTCCAGCTTGCAAGAATGCTCAGTCCAATCAGCAGTTAGCAAGGCTGAGAGCAATGGCCTAGTACTAGATACTAACAGGAAGAAAGAGGACAGGAAGAGAAGCGGAGTCAGAAAGAAGAAAGGCATAAAAGAGGGAATGTCTAAAACATACGTCTACATTTTCCTCCCACGTCATCTCTCTGTGTTGTCTATCATCCCCTGTGGAACAATGCCAACATCTGTACCTTCACTCCACCTCTGCTGAAAATCTGATTCCTAACTGTGTCATTCCCCATTTTGACTACTGTTATTGCTTTAGTAACCATCCTAAATCTTTACTCTAAACTTCAGAGGCCCCAAAACACCTTGGCCATCCTATCCTCCCACCTCTGCAATATTCGTTCTCTGGCACATTCCTAGGTTTCCTGTCCATCTCTAATTACATAGTAATTGTGTCTCCCTGGATGCTGGTAGAACCTACATTAATTACTCTGTGTCCACATGAAAATCAGGGCTGTGACTGCCCTTTGTGTAGACATGCCTGAGCTAGCTTTAATCGAGGTACCACAGTAGAGAAACAGCTAAATAAAAACCATCTCAGGAATAGATCCATGAATTGGAGTCACACTCCATGAATACAGTCATCCTTTCACTTGCGCCATCCCACCCGTCTGGAGTTCTTACCCACCAACCCAGACAATGAATCACTTCCTTTCCTTACAATTTTCAGTTAAAATATCCTCTCTCTTGCCTACTCTGTTGTGCTGGTTCTCAAGCATTTTATGACACTGTGTATTAAGTACATTATATAGCAACAAGATGCAATGCACTGGTTGGCCAGTAAAGTACACAACATGGATTTGCCTTAGTAGGACTCACTTCTCTAACACTCAACCCTTGATTATCCCTGTGCTGGAGCAGTGCTGACAGAGCAGTGCTATCCTACCTCAAGCTTTTGAGGGCACAAAGGCGATATGCCTTAGGACAATGAATGACACCATAAATCATAGTGCCAGCAGGTTTCTTTAGGTGCCTGTTCAACACATCTGCCTAATTAAACTTGTCATTGCTACAGCTGGGCCAAGTTCCAGTGAGATCTACACAACAGGCTGCCATTTCTGTTCCGCAGAAGCAATGCGCTGAATTAAAATGGCATCATTCATCATTAAACAGAGAAAGTAAGCAAGTTTCATTGGGCACTAAAATACTTCTGCTGTCCTAAGAAGCAATTTTGGAGAGCATATTGCCATCCGTGGCAAGTTTACCTATATTACATATTAGGTATGTTCTGACTGTAAAATGAATGCCAATGCTTGGGCTGTCAACTCTTACATTTTCTTGCCTCTCTGTACAGTGCTGTGGATGTACTGGAAGTCTGGGTGAAACTCACCTCTCCGTGGAAGGACAGCCCATGGATTACACAACCACGTCAATCCCACTTAAGTCTTGCCTAGATTTTGCCCTGGGCCTCTGCAAAGCAGTGAGCATCACTCTACATGACTACACAACATATGTGTTTCAGGGGGAGCAGTGTTGATACTTTCCAGAACAAACGTTTTTCCAACCGCTCCTCCAAGGCCTCCTTGGGTTTGCAGCAGGGATTTGAAATGTGACAGTAGTGTCAGAAAAAAACCTCAAAGATTTGAGGCTTTATTAAGAAAAATGATAAAGAATAATAGTGACTATCTGTTGTTATATACATTGACGGAGTGGCCACATCTTCAAAGCTTTGTTCAGTACTCGTCACCCCATCTCAAAAAAAGGGTGGAGCAGAAATCGAAATGGTCCAGAAAAGGGCTAGAGGCATCAAAATACTTCTATATAAAGACAGATTTACCGGATTGGAAAGATTTGGTTTAGGGAGGAGTTGAACAAGAAGTTAAATGATAGATATACATAAAATACAGAATGGCACAGAGAAAGTCTGGTACTGCGGCTTTTTCTCACAATGAATGAAAAAGGAGACACCTTGGGACAGATATGGCAATTTCCTGCTTGGGAGACCTTATTGAATTAAGTTTAAGTACCTTTGGGATCCACCGAATTAAATGCAAAGGGTATGTGTTATTGTGGGCTAGGATTGTATGTAACCTCTCTATGGGGGAGATGTTATGGGAGGCCTGGAAGTTCAAGGACTATATTGAAAGTGTGCTAGACAAGAATGGACTTTTGGGACAATAAGTGTGAAGTGGATGTCCTAGGGAGTACCTAGGGAGAGGTCAATGCAAATTCCCTACTTCCAGTTATGCAAAAACCCAGCCTTTTGAAGTTACATCCTGAGGAGAGGGTCACTCTGCTAATTACCTTTTCCCGGAGCCTGGAGATGAAAGGCCAAGATGTATAAAGAAATGGCTAAACTCCCCTGCTGGGGTTCTAGTTCTGAATCTGAGACAGTTATGACCTGTAGTCACGGAATGAGCCCAGGTGTGGGTGTTGAAGGACTGATACCTACCAGAGCCTGAGGTGGGAGCTGGGGGTGACCTCTGGTAAGCTTCTTAGCATGTGTGTAGATTCTTTTACGTTTTAATATGTTTGCTCTGTAGTGATTTCACCATAATAAATGTTTCAGAGTAGCAGCCGTGTTAGTCTGTATCCGCAAAAAGAAGAACAGGAGTACTTGTGGCACCTTAGAGACTAACAAATTTATTAGAGCATAAGCTTTCGTGGACTACAGCCCACTTCTTCGGAGCTCTGCGGTAACTTCTGTATGCAGCCAATATACCGGTCATAGCTTCTGGAAATAAAGCAAAGGACAGGTGCTGGCCTTTTAGGCAGCCTGGCTTGTTGGGGATATCCCAGTGAAATACAGAGAGCTATGCAGCCTTAAAACCCGCATTGGAGGGAATGAGATGTGGGTCTTCACCCAAGAGAGATGACAGCTGGGAGCCTAAAGTGGTGCCCTTGGTGGACCACAGAGGGAGTATACAGGAGAAGTTACCCTGAAATAGTGACATACCATGAAACTGAAAAAAAACCATATCTATGTATCTAAAAAAGGTGATATTTATTTTGTAACATACTACCTGTGGAATTCACTGCTGCAAGATATTACTCAACCTTCCCTGTGGATGCACCTTAATGTGGTGGGAAAGCTTGTGTGCTCCAATAATCCTGAGAGCTATGCCAGCAAGAGCTATAACTTCTGGAAGGGCCAGCCAAGCTAGACAGATCAAAGGAAGGGACCAGATGAAAGGCAGCCCATTGGCCCTCTAGGTTGGGGGTTGAGCAATTGGCCAACTAGCTCTCCTTATAAAAAGAGTGATCTTATAGCAACACAAGATAGCCTTGTTTGAGCCCTAAGCAACATTGGCAAAGATTCAGATTCAGAAGATACTGTATTGCTGAAGCAAGTAGCTTAGTAGGATATTCAGAACAGTTTGTCATTAATATCATTTTTTTTATTATTTGTATTGTGGTAGTGCCTAGGAGCCCAACTCACGGACCAGGATGCCAGTGTGCTAGGCACAAGGGACACAGAACAAAAAGACGATCCCCGCACCAATCTCAATAATATTCACAAGTCCATAAGACAGGACAGTAAATGTTTACAAGATACCAACCCTCATCCTTCAAGACATAAGCCAACCACTAGGTATCTGCAAATGGGAAGAGATAGCTCTTCTGTAGAAAAGGATCTGGGGATTACAGTGGATGAGAAGCTGGATATGGGTCATCAGTATGTCTTTGTTGCCATGAAGGCTAACAGCATATTGGGCTGCATTAGTAGGAGCATTGCCAGCAGATCGAGAGAAGTGATTATTCCCCTCTATTCGGCACTGGTGAGGCCACACCTGGAGTATTGCGTTCAGTTTTGGGCCCCCCACTACAGAAAGGATGTAGACAAATTGGAGAGAGTCCACAACAAAAATGATCAGGGGGCTGGGGCACATGACTTATGAGGAGAGGCTGAGGGAACTCGGCTTATTTAGTCTGCAGAAGAGAAGAGTGAGGGGGGATTTGATAGCAGCCTTCAACTACCTGAAGCGGGGTTTCAAAGAGGATAGAGCTCAGCTGTTCTCAGTGGTGGCAGATGACAGAACAAGGAGCAATGGTCTCAAGTTGCAGTGGGGGAGGTCTAGGTTGGATATCAGGAAAAGCTATTTCACTAGGAGGGTGGTGAAGCACTGGAATGGGTTCCCTAAGGAGGTGGTGGAATCTCCATCCTTACAGGTTTTTAAGGCCTGACTTGACAAAGCCCTGGCTGGGATGATTTAGTGGGGTTGGTCCTGCTTTGAGCAAGGGGTTGGACTAGATGACCTCCTGTAGTCTCTTGCAACCCTAATCTTCTATGATTCTATGATCTCCTTAAGGTATGTTATTGTAGGGTTGCCCACCATGCAGGTGTTATATCTTATTTTGGAGCATCTGGTAATGGCTAATATCAGAGAGGTAAAATAACACCCTAGATGGACCATTGGTCTGTTCTCTTATGGCAGTTCTTATGTTACTAATCAAAATAATTAATAATAATGATGTCAGAATGATAGCCCAATAGACTCTGTGCATGTTCAAAACACAATTTAAATATTTTAATGAGGCCAGTCTGAGCAGTGGACTACCTCAGTGGGTTATATAATATTTCCCGAAAATAATCACTTATTAAGGTATTGGCGTGTAAGGAAAGAAAAACTGAACTGATTTTGGAAGATTTCTGATTTTTTTTTTCCATTAGCAGAACTGAGGTTAAAAAGTACAAACCAATTTGGAGAAAACAAGATTAATTTAAGCATCAAAAGCATAAAGTTGCCGTTAGAGTACAGGTGGTATAAAATATTCACAGCGACATGAAGAACTTTAAAGCTTTTAAGTCATTGATTTGCTAATGCAGAAGGCAATTCTTAAACTATGGATTTGGGCTCCTAGTTCAATGGAGTCTAATGTGTTCCCTTTTTTAATCCCTTATAGTGCTTCTCAGGTGTGATATTCCTGTGACAGGATTCCCGGGTGCAGCCTGGGACCGTCCTCTGTGCCCCCTAAATTCTCCAGCCTGGGCTGTCTCTCACAATGCCCTGCTAGTGACCAGTAGCAACCCCCTCCAGGAGCTGTAATCAGTCAGCACACCCATCTAAAGTGCAGGAATGCTCCCAGAGCCACTCATGAATCACACAGAGACAGGCACCAGCCAAATCCCCCCAGCTCCCAGCCTTGTACCTCAGGAAGACGAGCAGTGCAAGTTTATTAATTGGTTCACCACCTCATCAATGGAAAGTGGACATACACCAGTCTTTGCAAACCTATGCAGATTTACCACACACTTCAGGCAAACTCACTGGTAAAGATAACAGTAAAATAAATGTATTGACTACAAAAGATACATTAAGCGATAGGCAAAAAGTCAGAGTTAATTACCAAAAGAAACAAAATATAAGCACACAGTCTAAACTCTCAAACCTATTACACTGGGCAACAACTAGATTAAGCAGCTTTTCTCACCCCACTGGATACTGCAGTTCACAGTACACAGATTTCGCCCTTGAAACCTGGGCCAGGCCCTCTGTTGGAGTCTTCAGTCATCTGAGTGTCTTTATTGCTTGCAGCATAGGTAGGGGCAGGAGAAAGGTGAAGTGTGGGCCTGCTCTGTTCTGTTTTATACCCTCAGTCCCATGTGCTTGGGGAACACAAGTCCAGGCATGTCTGGGGGCCTTGCTGAGTCCTCAGGCAAGGTTGAGCAATTCCCCTGGTGTGGCCTCATGCAGGTGAGTCATTGAATTGTAGCTCCTTGCTGGACAATGGCTGTTGATGTTGTTTGACCCCTCACCTGGGTGTTGGCTATTTTCCTTGCTGTTGTATCTGGGGAGCTAATAATATCCGGCTGCTTCCCCAACTTACAGTATGTTTTAATGACAACCATACAACACAATCTCATAACTTCATATGCACTAAAGATATACATATCTAGCTAGAACAGTGACTTTCAGCTGATCAAAACCTTTCCCCCGATGCCTCACATGGCAGGCTTTATATGCAAGATCACAATTATATATAAATGAGGAATATGGGGGTCACAGGATGCTCCCCCAATTCCTTTTCTGGGATTCATCCTAGTCTGTATTCAGTACCTTATATGCCTAGTACTGTACTTCCCATGCTACATTATGATTCAAGACTTAATTTTTTTTTGAAGGGTCTCCCTCCAAAATCTATAACCTGGGATCAAGTGTACAGATAAAGGGTTCAGAACTTCAATATAATCTCTGTTTCACTAGAAGAGGCACATAGAGATGGTTTATGCAAAACAGAAATGGTCACTTTTAGGCAAAAGCTCCAAAAATAAGGAGTGGCAAAACTGGAAGTCTTTCTACAAGACATGCTCTGAGTCTAGACCAACCACAGTTATTGGGGTACGTGATGGAAACACTAGGTCAAAACTATAGCCTGTGTTATGCACAAAATGAGTTACACCTAGAAAAGGACATGAAAACCAACAAGCAGTGGTTCTTTAAATACAATAGGAGCAAGAGAAAGATGAAGGAAGGTGTAGGTCCTCTACTAAGTGGGAATGACAGCTAATAATTGAGAACATCAAGATGGCTGAGGTGTTTAACACTTCTTTTGCTTCAATCTTCACTAAAAAGGTTTAACTAGAAGGGGGAAGGAATGCAAGCCAAAATAGGGAAAGAACAGGTTAAAGAATATTTAGATACGTTAGATGTATTCAAGTCGGCAGGGCCTGATGGAACTCATCCTAGGGTACTTAAGTAACTAGCTGAAGCAATCTCAGAACCATTAGCAATTATTGGGTGAAGGACGGGTGAAGTCCCAGGGGACAGAAGAAGGGCAAACACAGTACCTATCTTTAAAAGGGGGAACAAAGAAGACCCAGGGAATTATAAACCAGTCAGCCTAACTTTGATACCTGGAAAGATACTGGAACAAATTATTAAACAATCAATTTGTAACCACCTAGAGGATAATAGGGTTATAAAGGAATGGCCAGCATGGATTTGTCAAAAACAAGTCATGCCAAACCCACCTAATTTCTTTCTTTGACAGGGTTACTGACCTAGTGGATGGTGGGAAGCAGAAGACATGATATAACTTTATTTTAGTAAGGTTTTTGGCAGAGTCACACATGATATTTTCATAAGCAAACTAGGGAAATGAAGACTAGATGAAATTACTAAAAGGTGGGTGCACAAATGGCTGAAAGACTGTACCCAAAGAGAAGTTATGAATGGTTTGCTGTCAAACTGGGAGGGTGTATCTAGTGAGGTCATGCAGGGGTCAGTCTTGGGTCCAATACTATTCAATATTTTCATTAATGACTTGGTTAATGGAGTGGAGAGTAGGCTTATAAAATTTCAAATGACACCAAGCTGGGAGGAGTTGAAAGCACTTTGGAGGACAGGATTAGAATTCCAAACAAACTTGACAAATTGGAGAATTGGTCTGAAATCAAGAAGATGAAATTCAAAAAAGACAAGCACAAAGTACTACACTTAGGAAGGAAAAATCAAATGCACAAATACAAAATGGGGAACAACAGGGTAGGGGCTAATACTGCTGACAAGGACCTGGGGGTTATAATGGATCACAAACTGAATAAAAGTCAGCAATGTGATGCAGTTGCAAAAAATGCTAATACAATTCCGGCATGTATTAACAGGTGTTGTATGTAAGACTTAGGAGGTAATTGTCACGCTCTATTTGGCACTGGTAAGGACTCGGACGGAGTACTGTGTTCAATTCTGGGTGCCACGCTATAGGAAAGAGGTAGACAAATTGGAGAGAGTCCAGCGAGAGCAACAAAAGTGATAAAAAGTTTAGAAAACCTGACCTCTGAGGAAAGGTTAGAAAAACTGGGCACATTTAGTCTTGAGAAAAGAAGAGTTGGGGGAGGGGGCGAGGGACTGATAAGTCTTCAAGTATGTTAAGGGATGTTATAATAAGAACAGAGATTGGTTGTTTTCAGTGTCCACTAAAGGTAGGACAAGAAGCAATAGACCTGATCTGTAGCAAGGGAGATTTAGCTTATATATTGGGAAAAGGGCCATTACTGGAATAGGCTTTTAAGGGAATAGGCTTTTAAGGGAGGTTGTAGAATCCCCGTCATTGGAGGCTTTTAAGAACAGGTTGGACAAACATCTGTCCGGGACGGTCTAGGTTTACTTGGTCCTGCCTCAGTGGACTTGATGAGCTCTTGAGGTCACTTCCAGCCCTACATTTCTGTGATTCTATGCACAGGTTGGGCTAGATGATCCTAATAGCCCCTTCTGGCCTTAAAAAACTAGGAATCTGTGAAAAATAATATAATTGGAGTTAAATACAAAATAATAATAACGAGTAATTATATAACACAGCAGCATCACGCTCAGAAGCCCAAACAGACCAGAACAAGACCAAAACAAATGGCGAGAATTGGTGATGCCATATGCCCGTGGGGCTCCAGGAGGATACAGAAAGAAAAGACAATAAGTATCAAACCACTGTAAAAGCATGACCATCTGTCTCGGTCACCGTGTAAGAGGTATGGTTTGGGCTGGAAGGATTCTGTTCTAAGTTGATGATGTTTTCATTCAGCTGAGGGCACATACAGTATGTTTACACTGCAGCTGAGAATATGCCTCCCAGCCTGGCTAGATGGACCCGTGCTACCTTTGTTCAAGCTAGAGATCTAAAACTAGCAGTGTGGACCTTGAGGTTCTGGAGGAGGTTAGCAGCTACTCACCTGAGTCAGCTGCCTGCTGGCTTCCTTCCAGCTACAATGCAGACATACCCATATATATGTTCTGCAATTTCTCAAAAAGATCATGTTTTGGAAGAATGAACACAATTTAACAGAACTATAGAAATATAGGTCTGGAAGGAACCTTGATAGGTCATCTAGTCCAGTCCCCTGCACTGAGGTAGGACTAAGTATTATCCAGAGCATCCCTGACAGATGTTAGTCTAACCTGTTCTTAAAAACCTCAAATGGCAGAGATTCCACAACCTCCCCAGGTAACTTGTCCCAGTGGTTAACTACCCTCACAGTTAGGAAATTTTTCCTAATGCCTAACCTAAATCTGTCTTGCTGCAACTTAAGCCCATTACTTCTTGTCCTGTCCCCAGTGATTAAGGAAAATAATTTATCACCTTCCTCTGTATAACAATCTTTTATGTCCCCCACTCCTCAACCTTCTCTTCTTCAGACTAAACAACCCCATTTTTTTTTTCAATTTTCCTCCTAGGTCATGTTTTCTAGACCCTTAATCATTTTTGTTGCTCTCCTCTGGACTTTCTCCAATTTCTCTATATCTTTCCTGAACTGTGGCTCTCAGAACTTGACACAGTACTCCAGATGAGGCCTTATCATGTTTTGCTTACAACACTCCTGATAATACATCTCAGAATGATGTTTCTTTTTTGCAATAGTGTTGCATTGTTGACTCATATTTAGTTTGTGATCCACTATACCCCTCAGATCCTTTTCTACAGTACTGCCCCTTGTGCAGTTATTTCACATTTTGTGTGTGTGCAATTGATTATTCCTCCCTAAGTCGAGTATTTTGCATTTGTTTTTATTGAATTTCATCCCATCTATTTCAGACCTTTTCCCTAATTTGTCAAGATCAATTTGAATTCTAAACATTCCAAACCTCTTTACAACTACTCCCAGCCTGGTATCATCCACAAATTTTTCAACTGTATTCTTTATGCCATTGTCCAAATCATTGATGAAGATATTCAATAGAACCAGACACAGAGCAGATCCCTGCAGGGCCCAACTCAATATGCCCTTCCAGCTTGACTGTGAAATATTGATAATTACTTTGAGTATGGTTTTCCACCCACCTTATAATAGGTTCGCCAAGGCTCCTAGTTTGTTTATGAGAAGGTCGTGTGAGACAGTATCAAAAGCCTTACTAAGTCTATGTCTGCACTATGGACCTTACAGCAGCACAGCTATCCCACTGCAGCTGTGCGCTGTAAGGTCTCTTGTGTATCTGCTCTTTGCTGGCGGGAAAGAACTCTCCTGCCAGCATAATTAAACACCTCCCAGTGAAATAGGTGGGAGCTATACCGATGGGAGATGCTCTCCCACCAACCTAGCACTGTTCACCCTGCTGCTTCTGTCAGTGAAACTTTCATCCGTCAGGAAGGTGTTTTCTGGCTTTTCGGAAACAGCACCACTGGAATTTAATGGGAGGAAGGTTTCATTTTGTTCTCCACCCTTGCTGGGCTCAAAATGGCTGAAGGTATTTTGCTTGAACTTTGGGGGGCAAGGTGCGGGAGGGAGGAATTCGACTTCAAACAGAAACGGAGCGTCAAAAAATTAACCTTAAAATGTTGTGTGAAAACAGGGGGTTGGGATGTAAACTGCTTTGTAACCATAATTACCGCAGGCATAGCCTAGCACACGCATCATGGATACTATATGCATCACCAGATACAGCATAAAGGCAGCACAGAGCACTGCCATATGACAAATCCAGTTTCAGGCAGGATTAAAGAGAGTTATTTCCCCATTGTGATAATGGCAACAGCAGCATCTACGTTTAAGAAAGGAAAGCAGAACAAAACGGGCTAACCAGAAGTTGGTAAGGTGACAGGCTTCTTATAAACACAGCGGATCAGCAGTTCTCTACTAGGGTAGCACAACCCCTCTTCCAGATGTCCAGGAGTCATGAGTACCCTGCCCTTCCCATATTGCTAAGGAAGGAGGTCCTGATTTGGAAGAGTTTGAGAACCACTGCAATAGGCAGATTAGACCCATGGTAGTGAACGCTGCAAACAGCTGGAAGATGGTGGTAAAGCAGTAAAAAAACAAAGAGAGGGGACATTCACCAGAAAAAGCATAGGCCCTTTTTTAATGATCTGTGAGAAAATCTAATATCCTGAGTCCCCCTGCTGGTTGCATGGGGAATTCTCAGGTAGTAACTGACCGAAGAGGTCACCATCATTGCTCAGGGAAATGCAAAAAACAGACACAAAAAATGTCCTGTAGAATATGGACAAACTCCTTCACTCAGCTTTGCCTTACTCTGAATCTCTGCCCATCTGTAGGGAGATATAATAAAACAACCTGACGGGAGAGAATAATGAACAAAATCAAAATGATTAAATTGATTCCCCCACTCTATTTCTGCCTTTTATTCGTGTTTTATTTCTTCTAGCAGGAGTTTAAAACATATTTCAGAAGTTATTAGTTCCATTCACACAGTTCTCTTTGCAAAGTGTTTTATCTCATCAGCTTTATGAATATCCAATATCTCTATAGTAAATAAGAACGTCAATGATTAAATAAAACGAATATCGAAGTAGGTTTCTGCTGGAATCTCTGAAAGAGCAAATTTGCTATTCATCAGGGAACAAAAAGAATGTATAGTCCTTAATAAACTTTCCCAGAGATGGGTACAAATGGCCAATGGGTGTTCCCATGAGATGACTGTGAAGTGAGTTGTGAGAGGGGAGGTCTCGATCTAAATGGACAGTTACACAGACCATAAAAACCATCTACAATCATCACTCACCTTGACACTATCTCATTGGGCAGCCTTGGAGGAGTTGCCAAGGCTGGAATGGGAACACAGATTTGGCACTGGATTTGATACCTAGGACTCTACAATTCTGTGCCAAGGGCTGCAGACAGAGCTTTGTGACCATCTCCTCCTCCTTCTCCCACCAATCCTTGCGGAGTGAGAACATTGGAAAGATTTTGAAAGTTCTCACGAGGGGTGCTCGTATGACAGCACTGAAAAAACAGATTCCTCTTCCACTCACACCTTCCTCTGTGTATCCTCACAATCGCACCAGCTTTCTTACCCCACCCCTGCCCGGGAGGGTTAAAACTGGAGGATTTCTCTTTGCAAAGGCAGTTTTTGTGATGTGCATACCTGCCCACTGACCACGGGACTGAGACCACCAATTAGCCATCACATGGTGACATCTTCCAATCACTACCAGCCTAGCCTAATTTAGAATTAGTAACTTAGAGGTGAAAGACAACCTCCCCCCCATTACAAAACTCTTGAGTCATCCCAGCTGTATGGAACAAAGTTTAAATGTCCACAACAAACATGGTTACTTATGTTATTTCTGCTTTACTCCTCTTCCCTCTGTTCAGAGATGCTAAGTACAGGAGACTCCTAGACTTTGATTTGATCTAAACATTTATTAGACTTAAAAGCTCACACAATGGTGCTATGGCTCTGCTGGGGCCAATGACATACTTCAAGGGTCATGGCTCCAAATTCTAAAACCATTAGCCTGGGGGAATGAAACTGTGTTTTCCATGCCCCTGTGACTTCCTTACATCTCTTGTGTGCTGTTTCTCCATCCCACATCATTACACAAAACCTGTTACCACAGTTCCCAGTTTCTGAAGTGCGAGGTCTGAATTCTCACAAGAGAACTGTGTTTGTGTTCTCATGAAGTCAAATGGAACCGCTGCTTTGGAGGAAATGTCGCTGTTACAATACAGAATCAAAGATTTATGTTTTAAACGGGCAGCAGCTAATATCAAGAGGGAATAGATATATTACAAATAAGGAATTTCCAAGCAGCTAATAACCTTTCCCTACCCACCATATCCTTGGACACATTTTAAGGTTTAAGCATAACATATACATTGAAAATAGCAGAAACATCTGGGGTTTATTATAACACCACTTTGCTAGTCCAGGGCATTGTACTAATCCCTGCAGGCCAATGCTCACCCTTGACCTGCCAAACACGATTACCGCAGTCAAGCAACTTCCCCATGCTCCACAGCTGCTCTCCTTCCCCCATTCCCATCAACAGACATTACAGTTACTAGCCTATAGCAACCAATCCAGAACTTTGGTTACCATGGTCACTGCATGGAGTTAAAAGATAGGATCACAAGGATGATCAGTGGAGTCATTTTGCCAGCAACGCTGGGGGCGGGCGAAAGACACACAGACCCCCATAGGGCTAGTAGACTCTTGCCTCCCCATCAAAGAGCCCAGAGGTGTAAATCCCCTCCTTCTCTCTTATGCTCATGTGGCTCTACACACCTCCGGGACTCTTCCTTCCAAGTCCTCAGTCACTCCTTCCTCTCTGGGCAGAGTACTCCCTTTGCCCCTAAGCATCACTCATGCCCAGCAGGAGTGACAGCAGCTCCTAGTGTCAAGAGGTGGCAATGCAGCTGCCTTCTCCAGATGAGCCCAGCTGGCAGGAGAGTTCAGGTGAGCACTGCCGGGTAAAGCAGCTACAGAAACGCCCTCTGCTCCCCACTCAGCAGCCTGCCCCAGCCAAATTAAAGTTGGGCTGGGGGCAAAGTTGGGATGTTCACATTCAAGCTATGACCAGATTTACCCCTGCTTACTTTACGGGCACTGAGGCAGTCCCCCTCCATTCTGAATATTCCCACCCCACCCCCAAACAGGTCTTTGGGCTAACTGTTCTAGCAATATTACATCCATTTCCAAGGATCATCACTGTCCTTCAGCTTTCCCTCCTAGATTAAAGTGCATTGATTAAAGTGCTCTCTTCATTTTGGTGGTGGACCACTTGAACCTTACGCCGATTACAGTATTCTGTCCAATTTGTCCTGCAGGATAATTTGGAGAAGTGAATTTCTAAAAATAAGCCTGAGGTGTCTTGCTTTTTAAAAGTTCCCTGTCTCAATAGCTTGGTAAAACCTCTGTGTTAGAAGTAATGATACTTACTTTCACTTTTTGTCTGTGTGTGTTAAATTCAGCCCACCGATCAATTGAAACGTCTTCTTGGAGTGATGCCATGGTAAAAGAAATGTGCATTTAGAGAATAAATGGAATTGATTCTCTGCTGGTATTAAGGGGATAGCTAGATGATGTATTTAAATATAACCCTGATCCCTCTCTGAAGAAGCACCTGGCAATTCTGGTTTTGGATTATAGTGCATCTCCACGAAAACTTTATGAGCTCATGCATTTTCCCTTCCCCCATTACTCCTGGCTGGAACTTTTACATGCGGCATGCTCCAAGCAAGAAGCTTTATGGGAAATTTAGATACTAGTGCTTGTGAAAAAGACACAGTAAGCACCTAGATACTAACCCAGCCCTAAATTGGCAGCATTTTAACAAGGGGCTTCCTCAATGAGTGATACATGGGCCATTCCCTCTGTAGCTCATTCCCTTCTCTCCCAACTCAAAAAATCCTTCAGTGCTTCACTTTCCTTTCTCACCTAAAAAATAAAAAATCAATCAAATCACACCCCAGATCCATCCAACTCCCCACACCTCAGACCTGCCCACCTATCCACGCTCCCCCACCCCCTTATGAGCTTCTCTAGGCAGCTCCCCTATCAGCTGCATCTCACAGAGACAGCTGTTGGGTCACTCTGTAGCCTCTAGCTATAGGATGGCTGAGAAGCAGGTCCCCTCTGAGAATGGTGGGCTGGGTGGGGGCTTGGGAATATTTGCTGCTTGTAGTGAGTGGGTCAGCCTGACCTCGTCTCCCCTAGCTGGGTCAGGGGAGGGAGGGAGTCCTCCCTGGCTTGCAGGAAGGGGGTCTAGACTAGTGGAGGGAAAGGGTCTTTTCTATCTTGTGAGAGAACTGGGGAGGAGGAAAAGGGGAGATTAGTGCTAGTGCTACTGAACAAACATGAATCCCCGGCTAACTAACGGGAGAACAGCCCTGCATTCATATTCTGTAAGTATATTCCTTTACCTGGGTTATTGGATTTATCTTATCTGCTCAAAGTTTATGGAATCAACATAAATGGGTGCAAAGCAGTTTTATGAATGTAACTGGCCTGATAACCACATTCCAAGCACTTGGTGCCTCAAGTTGATACTTACTTTACAACAACTTCAAAGCATTTTATTGGTCTTGTTTGTTCTTTGCCTCTTTGGGACTGATCAGAAATGGACTCTGACTTTTTCCAGGAAACTGACAGTCCCTGGTTAGAGAAGAAGCCTTTAGTTACAAATTCGCCATGAAATAAGGCAATCCAGTGACGCCTGGCGTTCTGTTAATTTGTCAAGGGAGTTCTGAACCCACTGAAGTTTTAAAAAAGGAAACTAGCTATTCCTAACAGTTGAACGTTCCCCTGCTGGGGGCTGATTTCCGCTTTTCTAGAAGAATTGACTTCCCAAGACTATCAAAAGAACATACATTAGTCAAAGATTTGTTCCTTGCTAAGAGTTAATATGGAAATAACAGGGTTATTTGGGAAAAATACACTGGTCTCTCGCAGCAACCTTTATTTTTCTTACTTACGGACAGCAGCGCTTTCCAAACTGTGCCATCCAGCTGTTAGCAAATTTCACAGAACCACTCCCTAAGGGGGCTTGTCCATAAAAGCTCCAGCATTTTTATGTAACCACAAATTAAATACGGTTTAGATAAAAAGATGCACTTTTTCCTGACACATCCCTGGTGGAGGAATTCTATGATGTAATAACATTCTAGGAGGACTTAAAGGCCAGGCGCACTTACAACTGAACTCCTCTTCTTGCTGTACTTGTGATGGACAAGTTTTTGTGTCTGTTTGCGCAGGCCTTAAATCTGCACTAACAACTCTGGAAAGGTGAAACATTTTGCCATTTCTTTGCAACTCCTAAAAAAGTCAAGGCAGAATGAGAAACTGCAGTTTCTTACTTTGCAGAACCTGAGAATTAGATGACAAAGGTGCTGAAAACACCTGAATATCTAAAACCACCAAGTATACACAAATTCCGCCTGTAAGTCAGGTTAACGATTAACATAATGAAATAAGTATCAACATTACTGTTTCTCTTTCTCCTCCTTATCAGCTGTTACCCTAGTGGAGACCACACACACAGAGCCTCAAACCAAAAGCATGAAACCCGACCTAATTTCTTTCAAATGTTATGCTTGAAACACAGAAGTTTATTCCCTGTTTTAGTTTAAATGGCTAATCATCTTTTTTCTTGTTCCCCTGCTTGTTTAGAGCTAGGTGCTGAGGTCACCTGTAGACTTGGGTTTGAAAGCAGTGGGTCACTTACAGAGGATGGAAGTAGTGCAGACCTCTTTCAGCAGGACTCCACTCCATCTCCAGCCTCTGTGAGCTAAGGACTCAATCCTGCGAAACTGTGGTAGACGGACACTGTGGTCCGTCTAGCAGATCAGTTAAGCACATGCTTAACTTTAAGCATGTGAGTAGTCCCGTTGAAGCTAATGGGATTATTCATGTTCTTTACAGTTAAACGTGTGACTAAGTGCTTTGCTCTTCGCGGGATCCAGCCTTGAGACCTCTGCACTTCTCCGGCAGGGGGATGAGGAGGGAAACACGGGACTGTGCAATTGCAGTGCATCAAAATTCTCTGCAGAGGGGAGGAGTGAGCTGGGCCCAGTGCTCTCCCTATGCTCTGTACTGGTGGCACTGGTCCAGCTGCACCGAGAGCGTGCGCAGCCGGGGCTGAGCATTCCATCCCGCCGCTCACTGAGAAAACCTTTGATGGGGACTTCCCACCTCCCATAATCAGCAACAGCAGATTCCTTTCCTACAGTGTGGCATGAAGGCCCCCGGGAAGCACACACAACTGTGGGCCAAGGGAATAGCACTGGAGCTAATTAGCATCATAATCCGTTCTTTGCCACTTCTGGAAGCAGTACAGAGCTTTTCCCCGTGGCCGACCTTTTGCTCAGGAAGAGATGGGAACAATGAGAACAGGCTCTAGTTTACCCTCCTCATCTGGCCTCTTTGTGCTGCTCAGAACCCGGTCATTAGCATCACAGGTCAGAGGTGATCTCCCCTGAGGCAGAGCTGGGTCCTACGCCAGCTGCCTCATCCTGGCCCAGTGGGCAGGAGGTGGTGTGTCAGCGTACCTGAGCTCCATCAGCTCTCCCCTGATGGGCCCAGGGCAAGCTGCCATTAAGTTAAAGCAACAGAGGCTGCTCTAACTCATGTGGAGACTTGGGCAGCTTGAGAAAGAAGGAGAAGTTACTGGTGCTCACCGACCTCCCCTTTGTGTGCTGAGCAGGTCTTGATGCAGGAGAGAGTCTGGACTAATCATTTTAATTTTTGGCATCCAAAGACCTGGGCACCTTAGGAATAGGAGTTCAGAACTAAGTACCATAAACAGGGCATCATGAGAAGATGAGGTGCCAAGATGCTTTTTGGCTATTGCAAGCATTGCAGTACTGACCAAATCAAAACACCCAAGAAGCATGACGGTACTCCTGGTTTTTCATCTAAGTAGTGTGCTGCCTTTCCTTAACCAATGCTACAACTCAGGGTGTCAGATTTAACCTGCATGACAACTCAACAGGAAACCCTAACACACACAGCGAAGATTAATAGAGACTAGTTTTGGGTAAATTAAAAAAATCCAACCTTGGATTTAACGGCAAACATCAACACTTTGCTCCTTTATCCAGAGCTGGGACTTGACTTCGACGTTGCAGCTATTGCCAGTGAAGTGCACTGAAGGAGCAGCGACAGAAATCAGAGCTGGTCATAAAGAATTTTACAAAGCCGCATCAGGATTTAGCGGCCTTTCTGTGTCCCTTCTTGCTGCCTCTTTTCAGCATTTTGAAGATATTCTTAATGTGCGCTAGTGATGGTTAATGAGTGTCTTCCAAAGGGCAAAAGAAAGTAGAAAGAAGTTGGGTTGGGGGGGGGGGGGAGATTTGGGAAAGATGCAGGTTTGTTTGCTGTTACACTCAATACCAAAGCCAAAGAGACCATTCAAATATCATTTTCAGGATGAGGACTAGATGGCTCACACACTGGATTGGTAGGGGCACGCAGAAGGTTGGTAGTGAATAGAAGTAGGAACCTCCTGATCATGGAGACTTGTCTCCATGGGAAAATTGCACCAGTTTCACCTCACGTCGTAACTAACCTGGTTTAAATTCAACCAGTGCAAATCCAAGAGTAGACACTTCTATTTCAATTTAAGAGTATCTTATTTTGATTTAGTTTGAGTCGATTGAGAATAAAATTAAGATAAATCAAAATAAGAGCGTCCACACAGGGATTTGCGCTGGTTTAGCTAAATTGGTTTAAAACCTGATTTAAGGTAAACCAGTGCAACTTTCCCATGGAGACAAGGCCTTAGACCCAATGATAGGAGTGAAAAATGGGTTCATCCTGCAAACACATAAGCATATGAGTAACTTACTTGTGTTCTCACGGATCTTAATGGAACAATTCACATGGGTAAAGTTACTCACTGCTCACGTTTGCTAAATCAGGCCCAAAGGCATTTCAATCGACAGCTTTTAGGAGATCTATGTCAAATCAATTGGGGGTCCTAGAGTCCACTTTAGAAGAAAAGTCACCCAAAACACTACAGGAGGCAACCCAATTGGCAGAGAGTCCAATGACTGAAAGGGTACTGCACTCTCCCTGCCCAATCTCCCCTAGAGATTGTCCGCCTAGGACAGGGCTGAGATGGATCTGCCATGCAGTGGGAGGGTTCTGTACTTCTGGGGGCAAACTGAAGATGCTGAGGAGAGAGAGAAGCTAAGTCTCCACCACTGTCAAGCTGCTCCCTTCCAGAAGTATTCATTCAGGAGACTTCCAAAGGAATCAATGGAAGCTGCGCATACGTTGTCTGATTCTATGGCCACTGAAGACAAGGGCAAAGCTGCCATTAACAGCAGGGGTGCAGGATCCAGCCCACAATAGCCACTGAAAGTCAAGGGAATCTGCCCTTTGAAAGTCTCTCCCTAACTTTTTTTTTTAAATTTAGTCGGTGCTCAGAGGAAAGAAGAGAGGGAAAGAAATGCACCACAGCACTGATGTATTTACTCCAACATCCATCGGCTAAAATGCCTAAACAGGGCTCAAGACACTTATTTAAAATGATAATCTCTCTCTCTGGAAGCTGGAGAACACACGTTACTTAGCATTAGGGTCTGAACTTGCAGCGCACAGTCAGGGAAAGCTGGGGACTGTTTTCCCTGAATCAGGACTGGCTGACTGGGCCCAAAGGCAGGAGGCATGTGTAGTGACCAAGAGGTAATTCATTTGGAATAATGCCTAATTTCAAGCAAGAGCGACCAGATGGTCCCCCTTAGATCCACTAACAAAGGAGACATTCCACATGTGGTTCCCGCCATCCATGCACTGAAGGGGGCACTCAGTTGCCTCTCTAATGCTATTCCCCTTCCCCGCTGCCCACAGAGGGAACTCTACAGGCACTTCAGGGGAAGGGGAGGAGATTGAGCACATAGCAATGAAGCTGCAAGGGGCCAGTCCTGGTCAGAAGGCACATTGTCTCTGCATGGATGTCATGGACCTTTCTCAGAACCCTTGGGATCAGCATGAATCTCTGGGAATCCTCTTGGCTAGGGAGTGGGCCACATGGATTTTCCATACCTCCTCCGCTAAGCCCCCTCACGGGTGATTAGCCAGGACCAATGTTCAACAGGAACAGAAAACACAAATAAGAAAAGACGCAGTGTTGTGTTAAAAGAATATATTTTTAAAATTTCCTTTAACTAGCAACATTCTTAAACCCAAAGGAATTATCCAGTTGCTATATGCTCCTGGCATGTCTCATAGTCTGGGCAAGGAAACTGTGTTAGCCAGTCTGACTCTGGGGTTCTCCTCCTTTAGCACAAGACGCCAGTGTTTGCATTTACTCCCTCATATGCTTCAGTGCAACTAATGTAGACAAAAATAATTCCTAGATCAAAATGTATCTAGGAACAGAAACAACTGGAGAAGCCAGAGCTGCTGGAGGCACAGAATTAAATCTGGCAATGATTCATAGGGTTTAAGGCCAGAAGGTGCCATTATGATCATCTAGGCCAACCTATATACCACCGGCCGCTAATTACGGCATCATGCCCCTAACTTGTCTTTGCGCGATAGCGTATCTTCCAAAAATCCATCCACTTTATCTAAAGACTTCAAGTGGTGGAGAATCCACCACATCCCTTGTAAGCGGTTCCAATGGTTAATCACCAGCACTGATAAAAATGCTGCATCTTTTTTCTAGTCTGATCTAGTTACCAGTCATTTCCCGCATCCTCTGGAAGTCCCGGCTGGATGGAGTGTTTTGCCCATGGGTCATTGGCAGTCTGCCCTTTCCAAGAACAGGTATGACTAGCAACTTTCAGAGTCTGGTGTCTGATTTTCAATAGCCCGGTTCATCTCTATAGAACAGATCAGCACTTCGGCAGCTGATCAAGCTGCACATGTCCGGTTGTGACTGTTCATTCGCAGCAGCGCGGCCGACAACAGTGGTGAAAAGCCGATGCTGGTGAGGCTAGAATACGGAATATGACAATGTTCTGCTTTCAGTCTCCGTCAGCCGTGCTAACTCCCCCGTGGTAAAACCTGCTTGGGGAGGAAAACTCTGTGAGGTTCCTCCTCATGGAGCTCCTCTGCGTCTGGATGGGTAGGAGCTGCTGTCGTTTGGCGTGAGCCAGGGACCTAGACCACTGGGCGAAATGGCAGGAAGCCAGAAACATCCGTGCCTGTGCAGGTCTCTGGCACCACACTGACACTCCCTGGCAGTGCAGGTCCAATGCAGCTGCACTGCCAGGATCTCCTCTGACTGCTGCTGCCCCCAGAGCTTCCCTCAATGAGGAGTTCCCATCACAGAATTGGGTGAGAGAACAACGTGCATTCTCCCTGACACACCTACCTCTTTTCTCACCTCAGAGATAGCCCTGCAATACCCCTTTCTGTGCAAGGAGGGGGAGATCCATGTTTAGAGGATCCTTCCAAGTGCTAATGTTTAGGGCTTGATCTGGACCTATGTTACTTCCAGGTCTCTAAAGCTATCTCCATATACTGGGAAGGCAGTGTGGTCTAGCGGATAGAGCATTAGCTCAGGAGTCAGGAAACCTGGATTCTATCCAGGCTCTGCCACTGACCTGCCGTAAGATCCTGTGCAAATCGTTTTCCCTCTCGTTTTCCCGTGCCTTTATCTGTTTAGACTGCAAGCTCTTTGGGACAGAAGCTGTCTAGCAGTATGGAACATTACTCTCAGCTGAGATTCTAGGTGCTACCGTAATGCACATAACAGCAATATACTCAGTGCATTTGCATTTGCAAACTGCATTTGCCCAATAAGAGGTCGTATTTTATACTGTGGCTTTAATAACCAATATACATTTCCCAAATATAATACAAAGACTAGGACTGAAAGCTGCATTCAATGATATTTCAATACACAGTGGACAGAACACACAATACACAACCATTAAGAAACACTAAGTAGCCTACCACTAACTTGTAGTGGCCAACAGAATTTTTAGATTTCTCCTAAAATACCAATTTATGAAATTGCTTCCTGCAGTACTTGATTGAAAATCTAGCTTTTCTGTCATTAACCACACCCATGAAATCCTCCTTCAAGCATCCCTGCAACTGTATTTTACCAGGACTCTCAGTTTATTCCTTGCAAAATCTACACATGAAGCTGTAACAGTATTCGTCTCAACCATTAGCTGTACAATCATATAAACTGCTGTGCAGGTAATTAGTAGATAAGACGAGGGCTACTGCCACATGGACAGGCTGTTAAGTGGGGCTGAACATGAATAAAAGTCCCAGCCTGATCTGGAGGGACAATCAGGCCAGCGGGGCTGACAGAGGCAGACAAGGCATTCAAGAAATGACCCCAAACAAAAAATCTCAACATTGAATTGTGCTTACTTTGTTTAGTCCTATGGGGACCTGGCTCAATATCTAGTTGGCCCATATATAGGGCCAAATTTCTCAGCCTTGCCAGAATGAGGATTGTTCAATTTGGCCCCTCCTGACCAATCCACATAATGGGGTATGTTTACACAGCCGGCAGAAGCGAGCCTCCCAGCTTGGATCCACAGACTCAGGCATGTGTCCTACAAATAGCTGTGTCACAGAAAGAGCTCGGGCTCTGAGAGCTATTTTTAGAGCGCTAGTGTGAGACCTGCTAGCCCAAGTCTGTTAACCCTGGCTGGCAGGGTCCCTCCTGCAGGCTGTGTAGACGTACCTAGAGTGTCTATTTTCCCAGAAATCCACCTGGGGAACTCCCACACTCCCATGAGAGTTATGCCAGTATCAATGAGCAAACGGGTGCCAACAGGATTTCGTGCACTGAATGACACAAGTGAAGCAGGAGTAATTATCCCACGGCATCCACGAGTTGACGTACCGGAGAAACACGAATGTTCACGATAGTGGGTTTACCAAAAAGTTCCCCGTTAGTTCTAAGAAAACTTGTCGCTATATTCCCAGCATTCCCTAATTGGATTTTTTCCCCCTTAGCAGAAATAAAGCAGCTCCAAATACCAGAGGGGAAATGAAAGATGGGAATGAGAAAAGGACGGTACGGTTTGTTCACGAACATCTCTATGACCTCACACTGAACTTTTCCTAGTCAAGTCACACGGGAGCAGAGCAGAGTACATGCAGAGTACCTGTGCTTCCCTCTCCCAGTTCACCTGCGCACACAGCTTTGACACGGCTGCACTTCCTAACGTTTGCACTGCTTCCTGCCATGTTAAGACGCTCATAAAATACAAATAAAGTCAAAGTACTAAAAGATCTTAATAAAACATGCCCTGTCTCCCACACAGCTACACCGAAAGCTCAACAGCTGTCTGGAATAGGCAGCTGCCTGCCTGTTGAAGCTGTGAAATGAAAGGTTTGGGATGTTTTGGCAAACATATTCAGGGCCAAATCCTGCCGTCCTTCTCAAGCCATGCTCCCACTGACCCCAAGGGGAGTTCCATCTAAGTAGAGGCCCTGCGTGACTTCTGCCACCGATTGCCAGGCCTTCCTTTCTCACAGAAATATTTCTGACACACAGAATCAGCGATTGTCACCGCTCTCTGCACTTCACTGGGGCTACGGAGGGGAGACATGAGATGACAGGACGGATCTCTCTCACGCCACAGGACACAAGCTGACAACTGATTAAACTGCACGGCAGGAGAATTTTGGATAGAAAGGAAGGTGAATTTTCCCAACATAAAACCCCACCCTGCTGAGCCATGACTTGAGAATGACCATTATTGAAGGCTAGTCTTCAGCATTTTCTACTCACATTGTGCTGTGGATTTGAGCAAAATTAGATATACGTTATATCCTCATCAAAGCCTAACACAACAGGAAGAGAGACTCCTCGAGAATGGGCCAAGATTATGAAACTATTTCCCCGCCAACCCCCGCACAAAACTAGAATTACATTTCTGAAGCCAAAGACTGGTGATTTATTCCAAACCACTATTCTGCACCCCCCAAAATACAGTGGAAGCCTCAAGTCTAGGGCTGGCCATGAGGACGCTGAGAGTAACACAGAAGTGAGACCTTGGGATTTGTGAGTGGTGCTCTCAGAGCACCCTCTAGTGGCCAGAGAGGGGCACCATGGGAGTAGCTAAATTAGAGGAGTAGAAGAGTTCAGGATTAATGGCAGCCAAGGATGTACTGGAAAAAAAAAAACCCAGGACCTCACTTGAACCAGCCTTCATCTAAAATCATCATCATATCAGTATATTAGATTATAGTCCCCATGACAAATACGGACTAAGATGGGTGGGATAAGTGAGGGGACAGTTGATGTTTTAAAACAGAAATTACAGAGCTGGCACGGCTTTGAATAATTGTACCTCCCCCCCCAAAGAATGAACAAATATTCTCTCTTCTCCCTTGACAGAAAAATGACTTATAATTTACATACATCTCTGTTGGAAGTCCTTTTAGGTACGTTCTTTCTGAAAACATTATTTCCCAATGTCTTTTGCTTACAATCGGGTAAAAGGAAACTTCTGGTGAATACTTTTCATTCAGATAAGGTTTAAACATTGCAAACATACTCTGCACTTTTTCAACTCTTTTTTCTGTTAACGTGACCAGTTAATGAAGATTGACCATTTTTTCTTTTTTTTACATTTCATATTTTTCCATAGCAAGCTCGGTTAGTGTTATGGTAGCAACTAATTTCAATGAAATGCTAAATTATTATTAATTTGTACTGTCACAGCATCTAAGAGTCCTACGCACTCACAGACCAGGACCCCACTGTCCTGGCCATTATACAAACACAGAACTAAAATAGGATCCTTGCCCCCAAAGAGCTAAAAGTCCCATTGGGCTTAAACTACGTTCCTCTTATTTTTCAATTGCAATCCTCACATTAAAACCATATTTAGCTTAGATTTTCTCAGGCTGGAACAAACTAATTCGGAGTTGCCCACAGAGAATTCTGAACTGGAGAAGGGAGTAATTTAGGGTTAACTGAAGCACTAGAAGTGCATTCATGTGGTTCTTTGTGCAGCTTGAATGACTCAGACAAAATATTGACACTTGGTTTGTTTTCTTGTATCATAACGGAACATGATAAACTATCAGCGCTGTTAAAGTTGCATTCACTCTTGTTACTTTTGGAATGTTAACAAACCACTGATTTGGTAAGAATTCATAGCATTTCCAGAACTTCTGACACTTTGCAACATTATTGTTCACCGTTGTTTGGCTCTCGGTTGTAAGCACCTGCCTCAAAATACTATAGGACATTTAGGGGTAGATTTTAAAAAGAGCTCAAGACTAGATTTTCCAGGACTCAGCAACCTAAACTAGTGGGTCCTGATTTTCAAGACAGCGCAGTTCCCATTTAGGCACCTAAATAAAGCTCAGATTTTCCAACATGTTCAGCATTCAGCAGCTCCGACTGTGACACTTGTGACCACATTTTCAAAAGATCTCAACACCTTTTGAAATCTGGCCACATACTTTGGGGCCTAGATGGGGACCTCAGCTGATCCCAGACTGAGAGTGTTGAGTTCAACCCCTTACCATCCCAGCTAGCATTCATAGTTGTTCGGAGGTTTCATACTGTTTCACACCAATTTATGTTTTCTTTCTGTCTCAACTAGTGCATTTGCAGGAGTCTCAGGAGGGAAGACAAGTGCCAGGGGTTAATATTTTAAAATCCTTACATCACTAAACAAATCTGAATAATATTATACCAGAGATAAATATGTTCAGCCTTCCCCAACTACCAATATTTGCACAAAGTTTAGGAGAGTTTCTTTATTTATTTCAGGGAAATACCTTTCTATACACAGCCAATAGTTATTGGATAATTGTACTGTAGCTATACTGGTATGTACTTACAATTTTATTTGCATTCCAGCGGCTATCCTGGAGTAGCTCTTGCTGTGTTACGTCAAAGGCAATTGAAGAGTGACTGATCTCACATAGTACACAAACCATGAAGATACTTACATGCTTTAAAAGAGATTCATTATCAAATTGTTCTGAAAATGGTCTGGTATGTTTGGAATCATTCACACATTGCATAGAGGTAAACGGCTTTTCCTTCCCAGTCATACCAGGAGTATATAAATATTTTGGGTTGGAAACGATAACAGAAATTTGTCACTTATTCTGCAAGATGATTTTTCTCTAGAACTGGTCAAACCTCAATTGAAAACAGCTTTGGCTAGCACCTCAAAGGATTCACACATCTTCCTCTCTTCTCCAAACCTGCCTTCTTCCATCCAAAGCTTGGCCCGGCCTTCTGATCTCGCTATTATCAATGTGCGCTATTATCAATTCGAACTTAACATGCCCAAAACTGAGCTCTTAATCTTCCCCACCAAGCCCCTGGCTTTGCCTTTCTCTGTTACTGTGGTCAGCGCACCTCCTCCCATCATTCAAGCCCTCTGGCCTCAGTGAATGCAATTTTCCTCCCCTCAAGTCCATTCAAAAATCATAAAATCATAGAAGTATACGACTGGAAGGGACCCCAATATGTCATCTAGTCCAGTCCCCTACACTCATGGCCAGACTAAGTAATAACTAGACCATCCCTGACAGGTGTTTGTCTGACCTGTTCTTTAAAACCTCCAATGACGGAGATTCCACAGCCTCCCTAGGTAATTTATTCCAGTGCTTAACCACCTGGACACTTAGGAAATTTTTCCTAATGTCCAACCTAAACCTCCCTTGCTGCAATTTAAGCCCATTTCCTCCTGTCCTATCCTCAGAGGTTAACAAGGACAATTTTTCACCCTTCTCCTTGTAACAGCCTTTTATGTACTTGAAAACTGCTATCATGTCCCCTCTCAATCTTCTCTTTTCTAGACTAATAACAAACCCAATTCTTTCAATCTTCCTTCATAGATCATGTTTCCAGGGGTTCTCAGGACAAATTTTTGGTGGCCTCAGAGTGCAGCCACCAACTCTTGCTGGTGACCACTCTCACACTTTTTCCTAAATACTGACTTAATTTTAGGAAAACCAAATAAATATGCACATATACACGTCCAAATCATTGTAATTTATTTATTGCTAGCTAGTAAATCTGCTGTGAAAAGTGCTATTAACAAACATACGAATAGCACTTTTCACAGCAGACTTACTCAGCTTTTGCCAGCCTGGGGGCAAATTAAGTCCTGGATGGAGGGCCGGGAGAGGCAGTGGGGCCATGGGGAGATGGGGCTGGAGGAGGCGGGGGGTAGGGGCTGGAGCCCAAACCCCTGTGGTCAGAGCCCAAAGCCCCAAGGCCAGCGGACGGGGCCCAGGGACACAGCTTGACACCGTGGGGCCTGCCACCGCGCGGCTGAAGCCCAAAGCCTGAGCCCCACCACCCCTGGGAAGGTGGGGAACTCACTGGCTGCCTGCTTCTACAGCGTTATACCCCAGGTAACTCCAGAAGGAGGCAGGGCCCAACCCCTGCTGGCAGCCCCAGCAACCAAACACCAAGGCAGTGCATCCAGGAGCAACAGGGAGGGGCGTTACTTTGCCCTCCCCACCATCACAGCCCAGGAGGCTGTGGCCGCAAGAAAAGTCCCTGGTGGCTGCATTTGAAAAACGCTGTTCTAGACCCTTAATCATTTTTGTTGTTCTCATCTGGATTTTCTCCACTTTGTCCACATCTTTCCTGAAATGCTGCACCCAGAACTGGACACAATACTCCAGTTGAGGCCTAATCAGTGCGGAGTAGAGCGGAAGAATTACTTCTCATGTCTTGCTTACAATACTCCTGCTAATACATCCCAGAGTGCTGTTTGCTTTTTTGCAATAGTGTTACACTGTTGACTCATATTTAGCTTGTGGTCCACTATGACCCCCAGATCCCTTTCCGCAGTACTCCTTCCTAGGCAGTCATTTCCCATTTTGTACGTGTGCAACTAATTGTTCCTTCCTACGTAGAATATTTTGCATTTCTTCTTATTGAATTTCATCCTATTTACTTCAGTCCATTTCTCCAGTTTGTCCAGATCATTTTGAATTTTAATCCTATCCCCCAAAGCACTTGCGACCCATCCCAGCTTGGTATCATCTGCAAACTTTGTAAGCGTACTCTCTATACCATTATCTAAATCATTGATGAAGATATTGAACAGAACCGGTCACCCCACTTGATATGTCCTTCCAGCTTGACTGTGAACCACAGATAACTACTCTCTGGGAACAGTTTTCCAACCTTATAGTAACACCGTCTAGGCTGTATTTCCCTAGTTTGTTTATGAGAAGGTCATGTGAGACAGTATGGTGCTGCTAAGATTCTGGTTCTTTGTTCTGAAATCATCCCTCCATCTTTGCTTCCCCCTTTTCCACTGTAACAAACTTGTCTCTTCACAGCTTAGCCCCACTGCAATAGGGTGCTCAGAGGGCTGAGTGGCTTAGTGGCTAGTGTACCTGACCTCCAACTCCTGGCCCTGCTGTCGGGGGGTGGGGAGTGGGGTAACAGTGCCTGGTCCCTGCCCCTCAGTCTGACCCCATCCCCCAATGACCCTGCTCTGTCAATGATGCCACACTTTGTTGCCCATTAATCCAATTTTCTTGCAAGCACCTTCATGCTTTCTTCTTTCCCACCCTTTCCATCTATCAGGAGTTCCCTGCTCATATCCCCCAAATCATCACCTTCTCCTCCTGCCAAACTCACCATAAAAAACTCACCTGAGCAGTGATGCTTGCAAGACACCGACTGATGTGCTTATTTTACCAAACATAGTCATTTCACTGTGATTTTGTCCAACCCTCTTCCCTCCCGTTTGTTCTCTCTTTCTGTACTCTTGTCATGTGCTAACATTGTAAGCTCTTTGGGGCAGGGATGGTCTTTATATGACAGGTGCGTACAGTGGGGTCCTGACTGGGCACCTAGAAGATACTGCAATATGAGTAATAACAACAACATTGTAAGCTAGAGTGTCCACTTGCTGTGGCTTTTGGAGGAAGCATCTGAAACTGACAAAAAGGCACAGCTTTCTGATGTCAGTTTCCCCTTGTGCCAGGCAGTGAGTTCTTCTCTGCTGGATGCCCTGGGGTATTCCATTGGTGTCCCAGAATGCCCGCCAACAGTACTGTTCAGCCTATTTGCAAACTTAGTTAGCATAGCAGGTCAATGATGTCATTTGGAGAGAAGCTGTCAGCTTCTATCCATTTGTAATACTAAGTTTCTCAGTTTTTCCACCACCTGTACTCACAAGCGCCTGACGTGCCCCACTGAGTGAAGACACAATAGTTCTGGAGTTAGGACAAGCCAGATAAAATTGATTTGTTCAAGACCATTTGAAAGCGAGAAAAATATTGTTCCTTTGCACAATTTTAGGGATGAAGAAACTATGGCAACAAACAATCCCTCAAATGATCCTTTTTAATATTGGCACTTAGCCCCCATTCCACTCCGTGCAATGAGAAGTGTTAATAAGTTTGGGGGTTTTTGTTTTTATTTTTTTCTGTTTTATCTGAAAGCCTTTTAAAATTTGCATCTCTGTCTTCGTTGACGGATGTTCTGCAGTTACCCACAGTAACTTTAGAAGACAATTAAGTTAAAAAGAAAACCTCCCTGTGTGATTTATTTAAATAACAACGCTGATTCTGAAGCTAATGACAAGTTACAAATTAAAACAATGCTTCCAGCCCCAAGACGGAAAGGGTGTGAATTACTTTGACAGCAAAAATAGAAAAAAGGATGAAGAAAGGCTAGAATTTATTTACTAAATCTATCTCTAGTGGTACAGAGAATGTTAAGAATAATTCCTTAGCTTAACTGCCACATTTCATATTCCAGAAAACCAACAGACAGATGTAACTACTGGCAAAAGAGACCTTAAAGGGGATAAAGAATGAAAGCCTAAAGCATAAAACTAGTATCTGCTTCTCTGCCCCATGTTTAACTTTTTGTTCTTTCCACTTGGAATAGCAATTTTCATTAATATCTTGAAATGCTCTGTTGTTTGATCTTTAATGTTACTTACTATCAAAAAATAAAAAAGAAGGCTCTTAACAAGTAAAAGACATAACTCACAAACCTAAGATCAGCTGTTTGAAAGTGTTCAGTGACAGAACTAATGCATAAAGGTGCCTTGTGTTTCATATGAAAGTTTAAATTGTACATTTAGGTCTCAAGCCTACAAACACTTACACATAGGAATGACTCTGCACGAGTTGTCTCATCACATGCAGATGTGTTTGAAGGACCCGGAATTTAATTACATAAAATGAAATGATACTTAGACCTGACTAGAAACTTTTGAAGCTATAGTAATGTCACTTAGGGATGTGATTTTCCCCCCACAATATTTCTATACCTAGCATAGATGCAGTTATACTGGCAAAAAAGTACTTTTGCTGGTATAGCTTATTGTGTTTGGGGAACTGGTATACGCTAATACTAACAAAAGCACTCCTTTGCCAGTAAAAGGTGCATCTACATTTGGAGGGTTTGCCAGGATAGCAATACCAGCAATACCTTTCTAATGTAGGCAAGGCCTCCTAGCACCTGGATGACGAGCAGCTGGCTGGAGCTGGATCCTGGTAAGATTGATGTGATGCTGCTAGGAAGAAAGGCATACTTCCAACAACTCACTGCTCCATTGCAACCCCTGCCCTTGGATTCTAAGATCAGACAGCATCGTTGGGGTTGTCATTGAGTCACTAAATGCAGTTACACACCCAAATATCCCTGTTGACAAAGAATTACTGCTTCCCTCTGCAGCTGGTCAGAGGACAATGCCCCATTCTATGGCATCCTGATCTGGACCCATGTGTCTGGAATTTCCAACTACTGCATTTCCCTACACCGGAGAATAAAAGCCTGCGCCTATAGGAAGCTACACCTGATTCAGAGTTCAGCAACTCATCTGACGCACACAGGTTACTGGGGACACAAATCCCCCCCATTCAGTGCTCCCTACATGGGCTCCCCATTAGACACAAACAACCAGTTCAAGGTCTCTGTACTGATTTTCATAGCCCTGCTTAGAATTGGCCCTACCTACACGAGAGACCATCTCTCTCCTAATACAATGATGACTTCACATAACAACTTTGCTCTGCTGGAAAAATTAAGTTGTCAACAACCCAGAGAAGTGTAATCTCTGCAGGAGACAGAACCTCCATGAAAACTGGACTGAGACAATGGAACTCACAACCTGACGCAGTTAGAATGACCCCATCACCACATTCAGAGCTAACTGCAATGCCATTTCTTTGACATAGCTTACCTGTAACCACCCTCTCAAACACATCTCCAGCCCCACACTAGATACTTACTATCACCCATCTCCTCTCCCACAGGTAGCTGCAAGCTTGTTCCTGTCGGCAGGGCTGGGAGAGAGAGAGAGATTTTGGTGCTTCCCTTTTTTGGAAGCTGCCCAGATACCACAGTGATAACAAGCAACTTTATAAAACCTAGATTGATCGAGAGATAGATAATAAAAAGGTCAAAGGAGTATTTGTACCTGGTTTTGCATAGCAAGGGAAGTCTCCCCTGACATATCTAAAACTCTTATTCACACTCATTATTAAGCGCAAGCCATGCAATCTGTCTCACTGAGCAAGACGGACCGAGAGAGGACATACATGGTGGTGGTGTGTGGTTTATTGGCATGAGACTGGGATAGCTGCCACTAGTGAATTACACAAGTCATCTCCAATGGCTGATTATTAAACCTTTATATTGCATAACAGCATCCTGTGGGTCACAGCACATTAAAAGAAACATTAAGTTAGGCATTTTAAAGTGTTTTCACATTTTCTGCTGCTGCTCCTTCTAAAGAAAGACACCTTAACTAACAATATTCCAGCTGCACCAATGAAAGGCAAGAAATTTAAAACAAAAAAGATCTCCAGGCTATACAGGGCTGATTCTCTGTTACCCTGCACCACACAAAGTGAGGATGGCTCTAAATTGCTACCAAATCTGAATTTCAACATTTTAAACTCATTTTGCACTGGTGTAAACTATTACACATGGCCACGGGGAAAAAAAATCTACATTCGTTTTATTTATATACAGTCCCTTGTAGACACCCCAACCGAGGCCAGTGCCCCATTGTGCTAGGCACTGCACAAACACACAGTCCCTGCCCCACACAGTTTACATTTGAAATGTATATAAAATAGCTTGTTGATAAATCAGGGTGACATAATAGAAGGTCTTTAGGGCCAGGACCTGTCTTCCGATGTTTGTATAGTGCCTAGCACGGTGGGACCCTGATCCTGACTGCAGTGTTTGAGAAATACTACAATAAAATAACACATAACAGTAATTAGTAATAAGGGCCAATATCTTAGGCTCTGATCTAGCAAGTTGATCCGCACAGGCAGGAACCTACAGCTGTTTCTAGTCCAGATAGCTCACAAAGCACCTGACCTTAACGTACCACCGGTCTGGTTTCTCAGACTAGACTAATTTGGGGACAATGGGGATGGACATGGGGCATTTTTTAACGGTGTGTTCTTTTTGTTAAAAGAGAAAGCTGGCTGAAAGCTGCTCAAAAGTTTGGACTCTTAGACACAGTCCCAGTGGAGATGAATTACCCCGCAAAGTGCATGCGAGGTGGCCAAAGGGCGACAGACATGCAGCTCATCAGATGGCTCTGCGGTTTATCACAGAGCTATCAGGACCACACCGTAGTAAAAAAAAAAAATCAGCCTGGTTAAATAGTCATGAAAACTTACTAGCCCAGACACAAAATCTACTTGCCAAGGGCTTACCTTAAACACTTGAATGCCATGTTGCTGAGATTGGGCTCTCCCTTTCTCTCTCACACACACACGCTTAAGGCACTGTATAAAGTCAGCCCATTATTAGAGACTATTCCCAGCTCACGTGTGTTATCTCCATAGGGTCGCTAAACACACCGCCGCCAGAGCAGTGTCGTGTGTCCGGGGCAAGCCGAGAGAAAGCCCTAAAGCGACAGCTGGTGCCAGGGAGAGCTCACAGGCTGGCCCCGAGGACTCCCTCGGTGGGTCCCAGCGGGAGCAGCGCACCTCTAGCGCTGGGCACAGCGCGGAGCCGGGCGCAGCGGGGAAGCAGCGGCTCCGCGCGTCCCCTTCCCCGGCTGTCCCGGTGCCCGGCCCCGGCCAGCCCCGCTCCCGCAGCATCAGCGCCGGGTCAGACGACAGGGCACCTGCTGCGCCCCGGGGCACCTGGGGAGAGGACGCAGGGCTCGCCCTGGGGGGCGCACAGGGGACAGGACGCGCAGCCAAGCCCCGAGAAGCAGGAGAGGGGGGAACTTACCTGCCCCAGGTTCGGCCACAGCGCCCCCCTCCTGGGGGTCCGCTTTCCTGCCAGCCCCTTTGCCGCCCTTCTTGCCTTTCCTCCCTTTGCCTTCTCGCTTCTTCTCGGACATCCCGGCCGGTGCTGCCCTAGCGCCCGGCGACGCTGCGCCCCTGTCCCCCGCTCCGGCTGCCCCCTGCCCCTCGCTCCGCGCAGGCTGGAGCAGCAAGCGAGCCGGCTGGTGGGGGAAGTTCGCCTCTCTCTCCGCTGCCCCCTTCTCCGGGGTCCCCCTCTGCTCTGGGGCTGCCGCTGCTGCTGCCACCTGGGACAAGGAGCCAGGACTTCCTGGAAGTTTGGGGAAACTCCTCTCGGCTCTGTTTCTTTGCCCCCGCTTCCCTAATGCCCGCCCCGGGCACCGCACGCTGCTCCGGGAGGAGCCTGTGCAGGTCCAGGGCACAGGGCTGTGTCGGTGGGTGGGTGGGTGGGGAGGAGCGGGAGCGGCTGCAGCTGCCGGAACCCGACAGAGGTCGCTCGAGCGGCTGGGAAAGCGCTGGGCCAAGCGGGGCGGCGTGCGCACGCCTGGGGAGCGCGGACAGGCACCTTGGCCCGAGAGGCTGCAGCTGTTTGCTGCCCTGACCCCCGGCTGCAAGGGGCTCCTTGCCCCGCGGGGAACTGTTCGCGCGTGGGACCCCTTCCCCCGGCCAGAGCTCCAGCACAGCTCCAGCAAAGTCTCCCAAAGGAGGGACCACACTGGGGAGCCCAATTTGAGAGCCGTGTGGCGTCCTGAGATCTGACCCTAGGCCACTTCCCTCCTCCCCCCGGGGCAAGGCTGGGTTCAGTCCCAACCTCTTGGAGAGCCTCGACTGAAAGAAGGCCCCAGAGAAGTGTAAAAGTTGTTGTGGCTAGTTGCAGGGTGGAAGTTAAAGTCTCCCCTTGTTTAAAAACAAAAAAACACTAATTGTTTCCTTTCACTTGAATTAGTTCCCTTTGCACTGTCAAAGCAAAACAGCCCCTCCTGTTTGTCTGCAACATTTTCATACTGCAGGGACTCTTAGGGAGTTGGAGGCCCTGTTCCTGCATGCTGAGCTCCCCCCCAGATCCAGGCCCCACTGGTTCCTTCATGAAGGACTGGAAAGTGAAGTGCATAAATGTTTAACAATACATGTGCCTGACATCGCTACCAGCTACCAGCCCCAATTCAGAAGTCCATACCTAGCCATATGTCCTTTGCTGAATAGGGATGGATTTAAGCCTCTTCTTAAATATTTTGCTGAATATGGGACCTTATTGTACAGTGGAAACCGTTGTCTCTCAATTCTGACCCTAAGGTTACTTGTGTGTGTGAGTTTGGGCTTTCAAACCTCAATCCTACAAGCTGTTCTTTGGAAGTGGATCCTTGTCCCTGTGTGGAGCCCTATCATTGGTGTCACGTCCATGTAAAGTGCATGTGATGCTCAGATTCTTGTAGGAACAAAGGCTATATTAAAGTGGACTATGCAGTCTGTAGGCCCCCAGCTTAATTCTTCGTATCTCATTAAGGACCTGAGCCTGTAAATATTTGCACCCAAGTGACAGTCACCCAAAAACCTGGATGCTTTAGTAAGTTGTTTAATAAAACATTTTTCTTGTTTGAAACCTGACCGACATTTAATGGGACTCTGCAGAGCGGCACCTGTGTGGAATAACAGGCAGCATCGGTGTCTAAAATTGGGATTGCTGAATTTTCCCTTAATATTTATCAACATTTAGTGGATAAGAGAGAATGGTATGTTATTTTTAACGTCCCTAGGATTCAAAGTACGGTATTTAAAATAATCACCATGTACACAAATGGTGTGATAATAATAATTTCTAATATTGCCAACTACAACTGTTTAAAAATTATGAATCAAGCCTCAAGAAAATCATATGAATTTAAAATTATACATTTTAGGTTCCTTTTATTTGTTGTCTAGAATTGTAGCCTTTAGGGTTCATATTTTCAAGCTTTTCTCCACACTCACAAGGGCTAGAAACTTACTTTTCTTTAAATAAAAACGGTGATTGTCAGGGACCATGATTCCAGCATCTGGGGTTTTAAGAAACATACCCAATTTTGCGACACTTCTGATAAAACCGTAAGAGTTGACAACACTGCAGTAAACATCAAAACTGGGTCTGATTCTGCACTCATTGATGTTAATGAAAATTCGGTGAATTGCAAGACTAAGCCCTATCTGAAATATGCATCATCAGTGTATGAAAGAATACGGGGGCAAATTTTTAATAGAGAAAGTCAATATCGGTGTCTATTTTTCCAGTGTTCAATGCATTCAAACTGCACTTGAATTCTTGATACATAGTGTTCTGACATGTGAACAGGCCAGATAGGGATTAATCTAAAGCCCGGAGAAGGAAAGCAGGTCTCAGGATATACAATTTGCGATTGAAAAAATATTACTGGATGCAGTAGCTCTGTTTTTCCTTAAGAGGTCACTACTTAGCAAGGAGGGAGCATACTCTGGCAAAATGTGGAGAGAAGAAAAATCAATGTGGAGAAACATACTGTACTTTCAAACACTTTTGATCTGAGGTAATCTTCTATATACTTAAGTTTAAATGTTCAAGGTAAAGTTTTACCCCCACTATTTATTAACAGATATTATTATATAATAATTATTGTGAATTAATTGCATTATTATTTTTCAAGGGCAGACAGCGAACACAGACCTTAGACACAGACCCCAACCCAGGGGCTTTCCTTGTTAGGTTCCAATACTGCAGTTGATCACTGAAGGTCTGTTGGCTGCAGGATCATGGGCAAAAAATAGAGGGCCGGATTCTGATGCTCTTACTTACTCCTTGGACAGTCTCATTGAAACAAACAGGGCTACTTGCCTGGCAAGGGATTACTTGGCATGAGTATGGATATCAGAATCTGCTCTCACAGAGGGAATTCATTCCTTTGAGACATGTTGTCATTCTATAGTGGTTTGCAGAAGAGATTACTTCTAGATAAAAAGTGAGAAGGTGGCAAGGGTAACTCCTGGTACTTTACCCTTCTCCCTCAGCACCTTATTGGTGCCAGCTTCCAAGCACCGTGGCACAACTGGTACCAGTGCCGTGTCACCATTTGCAAGAAGCACTGGAACTGACCAATTGCAGCATGTTGGTAGAATATAGGTTTCCAGTACAACTGGCTAGAAAATGTTGCTTCCCCTTTCCCCCTACATACACATACACACAACCCATGGACAATTATGATGAAAATGCCCCCAAATTCAGTTTTTTGTTAACATTTTCCACAGCTCTTCAGTAGTTTCAATTTTTAAACAGACAAGATTTTCTTAAAATCAATCTTCACTGCAAATCATAAGGCTGACCCTGCAGTCCTTACACAGGCAGCGCTCCTTCTGCTTTCAATGGGACTTTTGCCTGAGTGAGAAGTGTAGGATTGGGTCTGATGTTTTTAATGCACTGTCTGTACTTGTTAAATTCCTTTTAGTAGTGATAGTAAAATGTCAGTGTCCCGGATGCTACACGGGAATGATAGAGCTTTGCTGGCGAGAGCTGTGTCTACACACACAAGTTGCATCACTAACTTTACATGTATTGTTAAAGTGCTACAACTGCCTCAGGCCTGGTCAAAACTTATGTCAACATAGCGATAGCACTCAGGGGTGTGAAAAATCCACCCCCCTGGATGCTGCAGCTATGCCAACCTCACAACTGGTGTTGGCTCAGCTTGGTTGATGGAAGAACGTTTCCATCCATCTAGCTACCAGTGCTCAGAGAGGCGGTGTTCTTACAGCAATGGAAAAAAATCCTCCATTGCTGTAGGCTGTGTCTACACTGGGATTATGGCAGCCTAGCTAAGGTGCCATAGCTATGCCATTATAGACCCTGTAGTGTAGACATGGCCTCAGGATACAGGGAGTTTATCCCAGCATAAAGGTAGAGCTTATACACTGCTACCCCTATATAACGCTGTCCTCGGGAGCCAAAAAATCTTACCGCGTTATAGGTGAAACCGCGTTATATCAAACTTGCTTTGATCCGCTGGAGTGCGCAGCCCCGCCCCCCCGGAGCACTGCTTTACCGTGTTATATTCGAATTCGTGTTATATCGGGTCATGTTATATCAGGCTAGAGGTGTACCTGTATAGTTTAGGGCATGGATACACTTGCAGATGTAGAGCGCTGTGAGTTAAACCCGCCTTCGGAGACTGCAGCACGGAAAGCTGTTCACACTGTCAGCTGCAAGCGCAGTGGGGTGACCACATTTGCGTCACTTGCAGCAGCATTGGAAGTGGTGCATTATGGGCAGCTATCCCACAGAGCACCTCTTCCCATTCTGGCGCTGTGGCTTGTGGGAAGGGCAAGGGAGGGGAGGGGCATTCTGGGTCCTGTCCCAATGCCCCGTGATGCATTGCTTCGCATCCCAGCAATCCCTGTGCTTCCGTCCACATTTGTCTCCACCTTTCAACGTTTTTTGTACTGCGTGCTCTGTCTTCCCTTTCGGTCTGCGGGAATGGATCCCGAAGGGCTGAGGAATATGCTGATGGGTCTCACCAGCACGTCACGAATTGCAGTCGAGTTATTCCTTATGCTACAAAGTGACCGTGAGGAATCCGACGATGATGTCGACTTGCGTAATACATATGACATGAGGTTGCTTGTGGCATTCACGGACGTGCTTACCACCATGGAATGCTGCTTTGGGGCACAGGAAACAAGCAATGTGGTGAGATCACATCGTCCTGCAAGTCTGGGATGACGAGCAGTGGCTGCAGAACTTTCGGATGAGAAAAGCCACTTTCATGGCACTGTGTGAGGAGCTCGCCCCAACCCTGCGGTGCAAGGACACGAGATTGAGAGCTGCCCTGCCAGTGGAGAAGCGGTTGGCTATTGCAATCTGGAAGCTGGCAACTCCAGACAGCTATCGGTTGGTCGCAAACCAGTTTGGAGTGGGAAAGTCAACTGTTGGAATCGTGTTGATGCAAGTGTGCAGGGCCATTAATTGCATACTGCTCAGAAGAACCGTGACTCTGGGCAACATGCGTGACATTGTGGCTGGCTTTGCACAAATGGGTTTCCTTAACTGCGGAGGGGTGATAGATGGGACGCATATTCCTTTTCTGGCACCACCCCACCTCGCATCCGAGTACATAAATCGGCAGGGGTATTTCTCTATGGTTCTCCAGGTGCTTGTGAATCACTGTGAGCATTTCATGGGCATTAACGCAGGCTGGTCTGGAAAGGTGCACGACGCACACATCTTTCGGAACACTGGCCTGTTCAGGAAGCTGCAAGCTGGGACTTTTTTCCCAGACCAGAAAATCACCGTAGGGGAAGTTGAAATGCCCATTGTGATCCTTGGAGACTCTGCTTACCTTTCAATGCCGTGGCTCATGAAACCCTACACAGGGAGCCTTGACAGCAGCAAGGAGCGGTTCAACAACAGGCTGAGTTGGTGCAGAATGACTGTGGAGTGTGCCTTTGTCCGTTTAAAGGGCCGCTGGCGCTCTCTGTATGGGAAGCTGGACCTGGCCGATGACAACATCCCCACGGTTATAGCTGTGTGCTGTACCCTCCATAACATTTGTGAAGGGAAGGGTGAAAGATTCACTCAGGCCTGGACCTCGGAGGTTCAACACCTGAAGGGTGAATTTGAACAGCCAGAGACCAGAGCTATTAGAGGGGCCCAGTGCGGGACTGTAAGGATTAGAGATGCCTTGAGGGAGCAATTTGATGCTGAAAGCCACCAGTAATGTCTGGTGCCCTGCATGGGAGTGAAGTGCAGTGGTTCCAATGTTAGTAGGCATCTGTGTTTGCTTTGTATGATGCACTGACGTGCTTTCCTGGGCTACGGTATCTTTTACTTAATGCAATAAAGAATATTTTCAAAGCCAAAAAAATTATTTATTGAAAAGAAACAGAACTTCAGGGGAAACACACATGGTATGACATATCTGTGCTGTGTGGGAGGAGGGAAGGGGGCAGGGTGGGGAACGGGACAATCACAGATTTGCGTATGTCCTGTTATCATATTCAGCCTTCCTGGCTGGAGTGCCGCACAATGAGTGCTGCACTTCAGGCTGGCTATATTGCATGGGGATGGGGGTTGAGTGCAGTGGGTAAGGGTTGGGGGTTTTTGGGGCTGGGTGGTGAAGCTACAGGTGTTGGAGGCAGCTGGTGGCGATAAGAACCCGGATGGTGGGGAAAGTGGGTTGGCAGTGACATGGGGGCACAAGGGAAAGAGTTTTGGGACAAGGGCTGCAGGGGGGTGGGCGGGCACGGATGTGCTTCGTCTGCATTGCTCCGAGTGCTTATATCGGGTCCGCTTGGCGCTCCATGATGCTTTGCAGCCGCTCCGTGCTTTGGTACTGGCGATCCGCATTCTGGTGGTGGAGCCTCCTTTCAGTCTCCAGCCACTCCTGCACTTTTTGATTTTCAGTAAGGGACTGCTGTATGACTTCATGCAGCAGGTCCTCCTTGCTTCTTCACGGACGCCTCCTGAGCTTTGCAGCCTTTCGGCCGTTGATAACAAGGATGGCTGGGATTTCAAGGTTGCATCTGTAAAGCCAAAATGCAACACTTAACAGAGGCAGCATTGTTCACACCAGACAGAGCAATGATTCGGCTGTACTTAAAGACAAGCACAGTCTACACAATAGCAGAAGGTGCCCGTTCCAAAGCGAGCGCACATAACCCACAGGAGCCCCAAAATGGTGAGTAAGCACAGGGCAAGGGGGACTGATTGTTTCAGGGCCGTACTGTCCTCTGGGGTCCTGTGCAATGGGGAGAGCCAACAGCTGCAGGGGGTCCCTATTCTGAATACTGTCCCCACATTTTCCACAGGATGAGTTCGTCCTGGAAGATATCTCGCTGCTGAGGGTGACCTGGGAAGCAAGGGAGGGTCTTCTACTACAATGCGGCTTCTGCCCTGGCCCTTATGCCGCTTGCCTGTGTGCAGCAATGGTCCCCCCGCCTCTCACGGCACAGTGGCGCGGACATGTTAGCCTGACTGGGACAAGGAGCACTGTAGCTTTGCCAAGGAACCTGCGCAAGCGGATTTCCCAGCTTCTGCATGAGACCTTCGATGAGATCACTGAGGGCAATTACCGCAATGTGAGAGAGCACATCAACGCCCTATTCCGCATCCATCCCTAACCCCGCAACCCTCCTTGACCCAAGAGCCCGCACCGAACAACTACCTTCCCAAAATAAAAGCCACTTACCGGGCACCTCCTCTGCTGTTTGTTCTTCCCCAAGCACCGTCCGCTGCGACTGGCTACCTTCCTCCTGGCTTGAAAACAGCGTCTGGCTGTATGCGTCTAGGGATGGCAGGCCGTCCTCTGGCTTTGGGCCCCCCTCCTCCTCAGCACCCTCGCTCCTGCTTTCCTCCTTCTGCCTTGTTGCACTCTGGGCTGCCACGGCCTCTGAAGTGTCCATGGTGCTCTTCGGAGTGGAGGTGGGGTCGCACCCGGGTATTGTGTCCAGCTCTTTGTAGAAACAGCAGGTTGTGGGGACAGCACCGGAGCGGTGGTTTGCCTCCAGTGCTTTGCGGTAGGCATTCCGCAGCTCCTTCACTTTAACCCTGCACTGCTGTGTGTCCCGGTCCTGGCCCCTTTCCATCATGTCCCTTGATATCTTCCCGAAGATATCGTAATTCCTATGGCTGGAGCGCAGCTGGGACTGGACAGCTTCCTCCCCCAAACACTGATGAGGTCCAGCACTTCGCCATTGCTCCATACTGGGGATCACCAGGTGCGTGGAGGAATGGTCACCTGGAAAGATGCGCTGAGAGCACTCCACGCCTGGCTGAGCAAACAGGAAGGGGAATTTCAAAATTCCCAGAGAATTTAAAGGGAGGGTCTGACAGTTGGTCACCTGAGGGCTGGGCAGTAGAGTTCAAAGTGATGACCAGAGTGGCTAGAACCGGCATTGTGGGACATTTCTGGAGGCCGATCACAGCACATTAATAGACCAGGGCGTCTACACTGGCACCACGGTGCTCCAGCCAGGGCGCAGCAAGCGTTATGCTTCTTGTGGAGGTGGAGTACCAGGAGCGCTCCAGCCACGGAGTCCGGGAGCTCTATGTACCTTGCCAGTGTGGACATCTCAGGAGTTAGGGCGCCCGGGGCTGACTTAATGCACTCTAACTTGCAAGTGTAGCCAAGCTCTTAGTCCCATACAGGAAGCGGAGTAAGCTATCCTGGTAGAAGGCACCTTTATACTGATATGACTGCGTCTACACTAGGTTTTGTACTGGTGCAACTAAATTGGTAAAAATCATGCCCATAATTGACATAGTGGTACAAAAACTGTTTGTAGACCAGGCCTTACATTGCTAAGCACATACATTAATACTTTGCAATCCTGTAGCACAGTCCACCTGAAGACAAAGCACTTTATCGATACGAGTGAAATAACTCGTAGAGGCAGACAAGTATTGTCCCTATTTACAGATGGGGAAACCGAGGCACAGACTTGTTATGTGTTACACAGAAACCTGAGGAACAGCCAAACTGACAACCCAGATCTCTGGGCTTCCACCCCTATCTTTTAACCACAAGACTATCCCACATATGGTAGATTGGATACCTAGGGCTTGATTCTCCATTGCCCTGCACCTTGTGCAGTTATTTACACCAGTGCAAAGTGAGTGCAAAATGCTACTAAAATATCCACTTTGCACTCGTGGAAATGACTGCAAAATGCAGGGCAACAGAGCCTCGTACTAAACTAAAAATAAATAGAGTGCGCCAATGATCTAAACAGTTCTGTGACTAAAACGCGAAGGGCCAATTTTCATTTACACGTAGGGTCTGTCTAGACGGCAGTCATTGGGTGCGATTGCCACGTGTGTAGCTGCACTTGAACTAGCTTTACTTTCACCAGATCAGGTCCCAGACCAGTGAAACCATGGCAACTGAGCTGTACAAGCCCTCCTGGAACCCTGGGTAATTACTCACAGGGCTAGCAAAGCTGTGGCTGGCTCAGATATGTCAGCTGAAGCCGCAATTACTCCCAACGGTTGCAGTCTGGACAGACCCATAATTTACAGCCACTTTAAGGCTTCTTTACATTGGCAGAGTGATATAAAGGGGCATTAGGCCTGGTCTCCGCTGCACCCGTTTAACTAAGGCTACATCTACACTACGGGGGGGGTCGATTTAAGATACGCAAATTCAGCTACGCGAATAGCGTAGCTGAATTCGACGTATCACAGCTGACTTACCCCACTGTAGGGATGGCGGCAAAATCGACCTCTGCGGCTTCCCGTCGACGGCGCTTACTCCCACCTCCGCTGGTGGAGTAAGAGCGTCGATCCCCGAGAGGTCGATTTCTACTTGCCGATTCAGGCGGGTAGTGTAGACCCAGCCTAAGTTGGTTTCTAAGCTGATTTAGTTAAGCGCAATCCTCTTGTGTGGACACTCTCAAATCCGTCTGAGGGTATGTCTACACTCTCACCAAGCTAGCACGCTAAGCGTACATCTACACTACAGGGGGGAGTCGATTTAAGATACGCAAATTCAGCTACGTGAATAGCGTAGCTGAATTCGACGTATTGCAGCCGACTTACCCCGTTGTGAGGACGGTGGCAAAATCGACTTCTGCCGCTTTTTGTCGGCGGCGCTTACTACCACCTCCGCTGGTGGAGTTAGAGCGCCGATTCGGGGATCGATTATCGCGCGATAAATCGATCCCCGAGAGGTCGATTTCTACCCGCCGATTCAGGCGGGTAGTATAGACCAGACCTAAGACTAGAATGGAGTAGTAGAGTGAGTGATGGGAGGGGCGAGCCGCCCTGAGTACAATCTCCTCTGAGATGCTAAGTATGTGCTAGGGCCGCTAAACCCTCCTGCTGCTTGCACCACTGCGGCGATCTTCTGTTTTTAGTGCACTGGCTTGATCAGAGCTAGCCCAGGTATGTCTCCTTGAGCCGGGAATCACAAAAAGTGCAGACAGACCCAATCAATGACTGATCGCAAGTTACACTACTTTAAAACCTCTGTAAGTGAGAGGAATTTCAAACTCATAAGCCTGAATTTTCATATATGGTAAGGCCCCTTTATGCTGCTCTGACAGTATAAAGAAAGGGGGATTATGGTGACCATATATGTAATATATTAATTATAATTGTAGCATAAACAAGCATCAGGCCCATAACCTCTAACTGAGAATAAACAACCTCATCTCTGACTATACTTGAAATTTTGTCAGCAGTTGTAAGCTTAATAAAAATCATTGACGCCTACTCAGCTGAATCGGTAAAACAGTAACTTTTATTTTATTGACCTTTCTGAAGATGCAGATCCTGATTACATAAAGTCTCCAAGCAGTGGTTTGAGGGTCAATGTTACAGACCAATGTCTTTGGCAACAGTAATGCTTGTGGCAGGTGATGACGTTTCTTCGGCGTCTTTTTTCTGGAAATGGCTAATTTTTGAGTTGTTTGTGTATGTGTTTGTATATACACTGCCACGAAAAAGGATCTGACAGCATCTGATTTATCATCAATTTTATGGACCTGATCTGTGAAAGTTCAGAAAATGTCACAATGTGGGACTCAGAGCTTTAATATTTATTATTTCTGAGCTTTCAGGGGCTTTAAATCAGCAACTGCTAGTCAGATTAACAGGCAGGAAACTGACACAGTGAGAGGTCTGGTATGAGTTTGTGACAATTACATGGATTTATTGAGAACAAATTTTAGTCTCCTTCAAATATATTGGGCTGAATTCTCCTCTCATTTATACAAGTGCAACTTCTATTGCAGTCGATGAGAACTTCACCCATATAGCTGACAGCAGAATTTGGCCTTTTCTAAATGACAAATGAGGGGGAAAGGGCACAGAAAGTAAAGTTCTATTATAAGGAATGATTTTGGCACCCTCCGGTTTAATTACTTTATCTCAATGTCCACTACATCCAGATCCACAAAACAGTAAAACTTTGCAATGCAGGCAGTGCACTGAGACCTGGGGCTGAGTGTTCTCTCATTTATACTGGTGTAACTCCCGTGACTGAAATGGCAAAGTAGCATAATCCACATTGATTCAGTTCACGCCGCACTCCCCGTCAGTACCTGGCCCAAGCCAGGGAAGCTAATGATTCAACCAGCAGCCCACATTCGGTGATGAATCCTGGTCACATGCCACCTGAGCCAGGTTGCGCATATGCTAAGAAGTATATTCAGTCGGGCTCAGGGTCTCCTCTTACTGACACTGATGCAAGTCAGGAGTAAATCCATGGTTACTCTTGATTTACATCAGAGTAAGTGAAAAGAGAATCTAGTCCCTACTGAATAACAAATCAAGGTGGGTTACACTACTTTGCCTTTTACGTTCACATCAACATTACAGTCCACTTACTTTTGATGGGTAGCTTACACTAAAGTATACTGAGCTGCTGAATTTGGGGATTTCAAATGAAGTTGCATGTGCTTATTACTGGCTGAATTTCGTGTCATATGTCCAAACCCACAATCCTGTGTTTTGCCACGTGACAGCACATATTTTTATTGATATTGTACCACTCTGTTAAAGTCTCATATAAACTTCAACAGGCCACACCACCAAACAGAAAATTATTACAAACTCGCAGCATGGAGAAATGTTGAATTGTTCTCGATAGATTTTTTTAACACTAGCATGAGAAATCATTCGTATGTGTGTGTGCACATATGCGATCGTTCCAAAAGGGATCATTTCCCCCATCTATCAGACATTTGCGGCTGCATGCGAAAATGCACAACCACTGGGCAGTCTCAGCTTTGCATAATTTCCATAAATTGGCCTTTAGATTCCCAGCGCCAATTTTATATCCAAAATACCTGGTTTGCTTGTGCAGTCATGAGAACTTCGCAAACATTTTTAAACACAGCTCCAGGCACCAGCAGTTTTGAAAACAAGGCCATGGGCAGCAAAATGAATTTTTAAGACAGGTCTAAAGCAAAACCAAGTACCAGGGCAGATGTATTACCTCATAAATGCTATGCTTTTATCCAAGAATGAATGATTATCCCCAAATCTCCAACTAAACCACTGGGCTAGTTTTTTCAAACTCTGTTGGGTCCCTCAGGGCTCACTTTGCTACTCCTACCCTGTCTTGAATCACCAACTATCTGAAGAGAATTGCTTCTCTTTGGAATCAGTCACCACAATTCAATCAAACTGGAGTGGCATTTTGCCCATACTAGTTATCTAAAGTACTTCTACAGCCCCCACATCCTACATCTGCGAGTCATCCAATCTTTTCTGTATTTCTCCATCCCATGCAGAAGAGAAGTGCTACATTCCCCTTTTTTACAGAAGGACAAGTCACTTAGTCTAAGGTCACACAGGAAGTTTATTCAAGAGCAGAGACTGGAACATAGGTCTCAAGTCCTAGGCTACCGTCCTAACCACCAGGCTCTCCTTCCTTTTTTCTCCCAGTATCGTGTGGATTGTACTGATGCCATGTCCTCTACAGATCTTGGTGGACCAGGGAGAGTGAAACTTGTACCTGAAATTTTCCCCAAGAGAAGAGCATTATGGCCACTCCGCCTCTGTTCCAAATTCTAGTTGGCAGTAAACAATTATTTGAATCACAACAATGTATTAAATTGAGCAACTCTTAACCAAAGTCATGAAAAGCAAGTACGTTTTTCCTAGTGATAATTAATATCCTGTGTAATTAGTAAGGAATTTGTCACTTCTGAAGCACAGTGATCAAACAAATGAACAAAAAACTACAGTGCATATGAGGGAGGGAAAGAAATGTAAATCAGACGATTTCATTTAGATTCTTCTCCGTTATTGCTGGATAAACTTTCCGACAAGAAAAAAGGATGAGATTCTTCTCCCCCATAGGTCAGCTGGACGGAAAACTGATACTATTTTCTGCTTGTAACAATAGTAGAATGTCTCTGCGGCATCATCTATTACTTTCAACAAATGAAATTAGATGCACAGCAGCGAGCTAACATAGATCACATACGTTGTTGAGAGAAGTCTCCTTGATTGTGTTGCGTCTTGCGTATTAGCCTTGTTAATGCAATCTTCAGCACACGCAATTAAATAACAGAGAAAATACGAGAAGGTAAAGTCCTCTCAGTTCAGTATTTAGGGACTTGAACCAGCCAGGTTCATAAGCATGTGCCTAACTTGAGTGGAACCCACTGGTGTATGTTACAGGTCCCTCTCTGCACCTGATCCGCAGAGGATATGACTCTGTTATAGTCCAACCTAGTGGGGATTAACTGAAGTCCCTGCTTCAATCCACAGTGTGTCAGCCAAGATGCTGGCCATCTCATAAGCACAGGAGTAATTCTATTAATTTATGCGAGACTACTTGTCTTAAAGTTAGGGAGATGCTTAAGTACCTTGCTGAATTGGGGCCTGAGAAAGAATGCTTATCTTTTAGAAGGAGGGCGCTAAGCATTAGCTCCTTTGCCTTTCTTTACTAAGAGGAATTTTGGTAAAGTCTGTCTAAAATGTCACTTCTTCTGTCAAAGGATCTCAGCTGCAAACTTGGCTGAGAAGTTTGTTTCAATAAACTCCTGTTTTCACTAAGTGTATCCAAGACACCCAGGCATAAGATCATTGCTGTAACTCGGCCTCAGAATGGGAAATATGGTGCCAGGGTGGGGTTATCGTATTATGCTGTGAAATAAGGATTGAAGTGAAAGATTACACAGGAAACTAGTCAAGTGGTAAAGGAAGGACTTGGAAATCCATTTATTTATGCCTCAGATAATAATGTTTTGAAATGACCCTAAATACTGTATTCAGGATGGCCCTTGCAGAGGTCAAGGGCATAATCGACATTTTCTTGCTTTGCACCTTCACTAAATAAAGGAGTCTGCCTCAAAAATTCACGTGAGCATTCTGCAGTTATGCAAAATCAATGTACCTTAACAAGCGCCTACGTCCCTGATTCAGCAAGGTACTTAAGAGCATGCTGTTATAAAACAGGATGGTAATCGGCTGTCCTCTGTGTCTACCGGAGGCAGGACAAATAGTAATGGGATCAATCTGCAGCAAGGGAGATTTAGGTTAAATATTAGGAAAAACTTTCTAACTATTTGGATAGTTTAAGCTCTGGAACAGGCTTCCGAGGGAGGTTGTGGAATCCCCCTCATTGGAGGTTTTTAAGAACAGGTTGGACAAACTCCTGCCAGGGCCAGTCTAGGTTTATTTGGTCCTGCCTCAGGGCAGGGGGCTGGACTTGATGACCTCTTGAGATCCCTTCCAGCCCTATATTTCTATATGTTATGGCTAGCTTTAAGCATTTGATTCAAATGGGACTTACACACATGCTTAAGTGCTTTATGGAATCAGGGCCTTATACAGTAACAGCATCATACCTTTTATTCTTTTCTTTAATTCCTTTGCTAATACAACAGCTTTGCCTTTCCTATTAAAGCTGTGTGTCGGGGCTGAGAGCTTTAATAGCATCTCCAAAGCCTGCGCCTGCTGATAGGAGGAAGGAAGGAATCTTCTGAACTAAGCTAATTACTCTCCATTTTTTCTGTACAGAGCTGCATTTGAGGAGAGATGGGCCAATGGCATCTACAATGCAGGGGACCAGTCATCCTGTCCCCAGAACCACCCCTAGCCCTACAATCAGAAACATTTTGAACAACAAAAGACAAGCTGTGCCTGTTAAAATTCAAGCCACAGGCTAAAGTTAGACCTACATTTTCCTATGGGCTTTAAATGACCGTCTTCGTGTTTTCATATCCCTGTGAGATTGTGAGCGGATGTACTATAGACTGCTTGGTAGAGTTTGCAAAACGATCTTGTACTCTGAAAGTTGAAATTCACTTCAAAATGTTGCCAATTGTAGGGGGTGGACACCTGCTCCTGCCCTGAGGGGTTTGGAACAGCCCTGGGAGAAGGCTGGGGCAGGGAGAAGCAGCTACTGGGCTGATTGGGGAAGTAGCTGCAGCTGGGCCACACCCTAATCAGAGCCCAGGTGGCCTGTATAAAGAGGCTGGGAGCCAGGAGCTTAACAGTCTCTCTCTGCCTTCAGGGAGAGAAGGGCCTGGCTGCAGGGAGCTAAGACAGAGTACCTGAGTGGGGCAGAGCTGGGGACAGGCTGAGGAGCTCCAGCCTGGAAAGCCCCAGGCTGTGGCCTAGTATTCGGCCAAGGGGTACTGGAGGCTGCAGAGGGCAACCCAGGGCTAGGCCAAGGCAGCAGGTCCAAACCCAACCTTGCCTGTGATGAGTGGCTGATACTGCAGTCTGCCCCTGGGAGTGGGGCTAGATGGTGACTGGCAGTAGCCTTATTCTGAGGTGAGATGGGGTTAGTGGGTGGGGTTCCCCTGGGAGGGGAGACCCAGTGTGTTTGGGTATTGCTAGGGGGTAGCACCCAGGGCAAGGGGCACTGGAGTCCTGGGAGGGACATAGGGGGGCAGTGCAAATGACAAGGTGGATCACTGGCCTGCAGAGGGCACTCCAGAGGCTGGTGAGCTAATTCCCTGGACAACCAGCAGGAGGTGCTGCAGGGGTGAGTCTGACCCCTTACACTGATATAGTATTGGGGTATTTGCTAACTACCTCTGTTTGGCCAAAAAATTCCTGAGAAGGTAATAAAATTAGTAGAAAGGTTGCATAAAAGTTTAGGGGCCAGATTCTCAACTTGTGTAACTTAACATAGCTCCACTGAAGTGAATAGAACACTGATTTACCCCAGTTGAGAATCTGGCCCTAGTACATCATGAATATTTCCAATCCAGTACTAACTTACATGTTCCATTTAGGCACCGGTGCATATAAGACCTCTTTAATTAAAGATAATTAATGCACTGGATAGTCATACCCTGATACTGCAAAGCTTATGCACAAGCTAAACTTTCTTCATGTAAGAGGGCCTGTCTACCACAATAGGAGTATTCATCTGTAAAGTTACTCACACCATGTTTGCAGAACTTGAGGCTTACATGCCTTTCTCAGTGTGGATTGATTCAAATCAGCAAGTGGGAAACTTTCCCTTAAAGCATCAGTTGTAATCTTATTTGTATTTGTACTTTTTAGTTATTCCTAAGAGAGGTTGATTCTCTGATAACCATTAAATCATGTTGATTTGCAACTAAATATAGCCTTTACATGATATTTGCCATTTCTTTTTGCTAACCAGGAGGATGTACTGTATCTATCCATATTTAAGCAATTATATAGCTTAATTTACATTTGTTCAGATTCTTAATGTTTAATTTTTTCATTGTTAGAAAATGATGTTGATTCAGCTCTTATTTACCAGACAATGAATATTTTTTTTTTACTTGTGATTTGTCATGTCACATTTAGATGGAAATTGGAATGCAATTAAAATGCACAAAACCAGCATTTAAAATTTGTTTTCATAGTTAAATACTATTACTTTAAATGTGCTGGATACATAAGAAACAAAGTTTATCAAAACATGTTTTTATTTTGTTTTAACTGATTTTATTAAGCAAAGAAAACAATCTGTAGTTCATGAATTGAATTGACTGTTTCCAGTCACCACATCCATCAAGATTTTAGAGCTAGTAATGTCACCTTTTCACACCTTGTTTTTATTCATAGACTGGAAGAGGAAAACAAGCTTTCCTGGGTTTTCACCTCCCAATCAGCCTCTCATCTTTGAATGAACTAATCATTGAACTGAACTAGCTGAATAAATTGAAATGAAGAAAATATTCTGTCTGCACCTGCAGAAGAGGCTACTGCTGTGTTACTAAACCAGTTTTTTTTTATTATGTCAACAAACTCTGCTTCTAGGGGCTGAGCTAGTTACTTCCGCAGCTCAGTGCTTCGGTAGCAAACACCATGTACTACTTCAATTTTTTTATTTAATTAAATGATTGTTAGTAGCTAATTGTAAGTTTAGGACTGAATATAAGCTGCCATAATTTCAAATACATTTTTAAAAAGAAAAATGTATTAATTTTAAAATCTGTTTTATATAAATATAAAAATGTGATTTTTCCACATTGATTTTATTCACCTGGCCTTTAGTATTTCAACCATGAATTAAAAAATGTGAATCACCACTACACAAATAAATCATATCTGATAACTTCAGACAAAACAGCAGAATCATTTGGGCCCTGATTCTGCAAACATTTATGCACATTAACTTAAAACACTTAAGTAATCCAATGCAGTCACTAGTACTGCTCTCATACCTCAAGTTAATTGTGTGTGCATGTGTCTGTGGGGCCAGGGCCTTAGAAATGGTTAGGGCTTGTCTACAGAGGGAAGTAATATGGGTGTAAGGTTGGGAGTGAATATAAAGTGCTGTAGTTATATTGATATAACTCCCTACGTGGATACTTTTTTCCAGTTAACAGCTCTCTAGACTGGGAAATTGACCACCATAGTTGCTGTGAAATGAGCTATTCCTCAATAACTCCCCATGTGTGGAATAAATCTGATTTCATTCTGGAATAATAAACCCAATCGGAAAGCAGAGTAATTCTGTAATAAAATCACTTTTAATCTGGAATAGTGTCCACACGGGGGAATCATTCTGGAAAAGCTAAATTATTCTGGAATAGTTATGTCAGTCAATTTCCCCATATAGACTACACTGGGTTAACTATCTTAGTATAACATCCCCTGTGGACAAGCCCTGCACCAGAAACTCTTTACCAGAACACTAGATCCTCGGGAGGGGGGTAACAGCCTTCAATATCTATGATGTAGAGCATACTCTGGCATGCAGAGACCAATCTATGTAACATTAGAAACATGCACACATCTGTTTGCCACTTCCTTTGGATCACTAAAAACTTCTTACAGCTCTGCCATGTTTGCCAATTTTAATTGTTTAAAATAAAGATAGCTGGAATCTGGATACTTCCTTTTAGGGCAAGGTTTGCTGTAAGCCCCCATTAATCCTAGCCCAGCATCACTAACTTCTATCAAGTAGTTTTAATTGGATCATAAAACATTCAGAAATGAGCCAATGCCAAGACTCCAATTACTCTAAAGGTAGTAGTTCTATGCAATTTTCTAGTAAAATACTGGAAGCTGTTGGCTTATCTCACTGAGAGGGAAGAAGAATCCATTTTAATGGCAGATAGATCCTCCAGATTGGCTTGTGAGTTAAAATTAGAACCGAGCATACAATTTCCAATGAATACATTATTCAACACTTTTACCCTTCTTTATGCTCATGAACTGTCCCCGGACAGACTAATGTTTATTAATGTGATTGCTACACAATTGTTTGCTGAATGTTTTACTCAAACAAATTTCAGCCTATGAATTATTAGCAAACTGTTCATTGCAGCTATTCTGGCTTCATGATTCACTATTCCAGCTGTGTGATTGTCCGTGTGCCCAGATTGGATGACTGAACTTTTATAACTAGGAGCAGGGCCTGAACAAAACAATGGGGCTGTAACAGTAGCTGCTAGAGTCAGTGCATACTGACCCCATCATGTGACTAGGAGTATTAACCTTTTGTGACCTGATCCCTGTTCCGTATTTGTGGTGAGGTAATAAAGGCTAGCATCTTACCAGCACTTGTGCGTCTCACTTTTATTACAGGGTGTCAGAAGAAAATTAAATCTTTGGCAAAAAGGGAGCAAATGAAGCCACCTAAATCCCTTAGTTTTGAAGGGAACCTGACAGAACTGGAGGAGATGAAGGCAGAACTATCAGAAGTTCCTGGAGGCAGTGAAACTGAAGAGGGTGAAAATCTCCACACTGCTACCTGTCGCATGTACAGAGGCACTGGAGAACTACAATACATTCCAATGGGAACATGTAGGAGAATGAAACCATTCAGAAATTTGAAGGACACTTTGATCTATGCAAGAATGTCACTTGTCAACGACAAATCTTCCTTTGAGAAACCAACTGCCAGATGGGACCATTGACTATTGTGTTACAGTCCCAGGTAATAAAGTGAAGGCCTGGAAATATGCACAGTTAACAGGCTAATCAGAGAACAAACAGTTTGAGGTATAACTGATAAGTAGGTCAAAGTGAGGTTATTGTGAGAAAATAGACTTGACTTTGCAAAAATGCATGGATACGTACAGGACCAGTAAACACTGTGTGCCAAATGAAGTAGGTTCCAACCCAAAGCCCACTGCAGCCAGTGAAAGGCTTTCCCCTCACTTCAATTGATAGTTGATCAAGTCCAGTGTTAGCAACCAATGAACCAAAGTGCATCTAATTAAAAAATGTACACCAAGGCACAGAGACAGAATACAGGGCCAACCAAATGGTAGAATCAAGATCTGTTTGCAATAAAGAGGGAGGCAATCACGACACAACAGATGTCCAGGCTCCATGGATGCAGCGTCATGCATGCAATAAAAGCAACCATTTGGCAAAAATGTGTTAGTCTCAGCAGAAACTGCAAAGAATTACCAAAGGAAAACCCATGCGTGAACATACAGCTGGAGGACAAGGCTCTGATGATGCTGCGGAAAAGGGAGTACTTTGTCGGCTCTTCGAATGCATTTACAAAACAATGTTCCACAACAGATTGATTTGCGACACTGGAAATAAATGAACAAAAAGTGAATTCCAGATAGACACTGGAGCTGAGTGCAACATAATGAATTACAGCAAGTACTTAGAAAAAGATAAGTGACCGCCAAATATTAATGTAAAAAAGTGCCCTTGGTTCACATATGAAGCACAAGATGAGCCTTTTGGCAAAGCCTTACTGGCACCTCTGCATAAGGACAGATACCACTGAGCAGAGACAGAAATAATGGATGAGGAAGTCTCATGTATGCTTGGCTTGAACTACAGTATGCAGATGGTACCACATATTAGAGCACTTTACAATTCAAACCCCTATGGACTAGACTGCGGGGCCGTGTAGACAAGCCCTAAATCTGTTCCCCTCTGAAATCAATGGTAAAACTCCCTGCTGGTCTTTCAGTTCCCAATAGACTTGCCTGTCACCCTCCATCATTCCTATCTCATCTCTTCCAATCCATCAGCCCATTCCTTCTGTAAAGGGCACCCTTTTTTCTCTTCTTCATTGCACAGTAAGACTCTTTTCTCTCTTACATATTGCCACTTTGAAAATATTGGGCCAAATTCTCTGCTGAAGTCACTGAGCTGTACTCAGTTACACCAGCAGAAAATCGGGACCAGTCTTCAGATGTTACAATAGTGGTTGCATTTAAAACCATTTTTCTTTGTTCTTAGCAAACGGAAAAATGTTAAGAATTTGCCAACAAGTCCTAGCAAAGAGCTACAGCCTGAATCAGCCTTTGTTTGGCTTATATGGCTGATTAATTTTTAGAACATCAAACATCCTTGGATGCATCCCAATAACCACCATTCAAACTAGTGTGGTCCTTTCTTAAAAAGTTTCTTCCATTCTGAGAGAGACTGATTCTGGCGTATTCCCCAGGTTTAATTATAATCATTCCTAGGTCTTAGACAACACTTTGCACCCACAGCTCTCAAAGTGGTTTACAAAGGAGGTCAGTATCATTATACCCATTTTACAGATGGGGAAACTGAGGCACGGGGCGGTGCTGTGACTTGCTCAAGGTCACCCAGCACACTGGTGGCAGAAGCAGAAATAGAGCTCAGGTCTTTCATGTGTCAATTCTATGTCCTATCTGCTGGACCACACTGCTGCCTGATAGGTAATATCTCTCAAACTGGTAACATTTTTCAAACTGGGAAGTGCAGCCACTTAACAGTACAAGCCTTAAACCCTTACTTAAGGCCTGATCCAATCGCTGTAGGATCAGTGAGAGCCTTTCCATTGACTAGCATCATCATCAGGCCAGGCCCACAATGCCAACCTGGGAAATGTGCTGCAGTGGGATTTTATATGGAATCAGATTTTCCTTCCGAGATGTCAATATTCTGTACTCACCATGACAGGTAAAACTGTGAGGATCCCCTCCGCCCCCCGAGCTGAATATTGTTGCAATTTGAGTTGCAGTCCCACACAAGCTACCCAGTCAGTGATAAACTCTCAGCAGCATTGGTATGTCCAGAGAAACTGCACTGAAATCCGGGCTCCTGAAGGATGTGTTTATGGCCTCTGCTATTTCTATGTTACAACTCTGAAGTGCTACTGTGGCATCTGACAAGGTACCCCCCTCACCATGGTAACTCCAGGCTGCAGCATAGTTGGAAGTGTGTGTGTTTCCTGACGCATCTTCTTTACTTGCTCAGAGAGGCTACGTTTCCTTTTTGTCCTGCTTTCTGACAGCCCTTTGTTGACTCTTTCGCTTTTATGATCTTGAAGAGGAAAATGTTCTTGGATGCTTAAACAGCTTAAACTTGGCCGCTTGAAAATGTGAGGATAAAAGGAATCCATATGAATGGAGAAATGGGCAAGTTCATAGAATATCAGGGTTGGAAGGGACCTCAGGAGGTCATCTAGTCCAACCCCCTGCTCAAAGCAGGACCAATCCCCAACTAAATCATCCCAGCCAGGGCTTTGTCAAGCCTGACCTTAAAAACCTCTAAGGAAGGAGATTCCACCACTTCCCTAGGGAACCCATTCCAGTGCTTCACCACTCTCCTAGTGAAAAAGTTTTTCCTAATATCCAACCTAAACCTCCCCCACTGCAACTTGAGACCATTACTCCTTGTTCTGTCATCTGGTACCACTGAGAACAGGCTAGATCCATCCTCTTTGGAACCCTCTTTCAGGTAGTTGAAAGCAGCTATCAAATCCCCCCTCATTCTTCTCTTCTGGAAACTAAACAATCACAGTTCCCTCAGCTTCTCCTCATAAGTCATGTGCTCCAGCTCCCTAATCATTTTTGTTGCCCTCCGCTGGACTCTTTCCAATTTTTCCTCATCCTTCTTGTAGTGTGGGGCCCAAAACTGGACACAGTACTCCAGATGAGGCCTCACCAATGCCAAATAGAGGGGAATGATCACGTCCCTCGATCTGCTGGCAATACCCCTACTTATACAGCCCAAAATGCCGCTAGCTTTCTTGGCAACAAGGGCCTGCTGTCGACTCATATCCAGCTTCTCGTCCACTGTAATCCCTAGGTCCTTTTCTGCAGAACTGCTTCCTAGCCACTCGGTCCCTAGTCTGTAACAGTGCATGGGATTCTTCCGTCCTAAGTGCAGGACTCTGCACTTGTCCCTGTTGAACCTCATTAGATTTCTTTTGGCCCAATCCTCTAATTTGTCTAGGCCCCTCTGTATCCTATCCCTACCCTCCAGCGTATCTACCACTCCTCCCAGTTTAGTGTCATCTGCATACTTGCTGAGAGTGCAGTCCATGCCATCCTCCAGATCATTAATGAAGATATTGAACAAAACCGGCCCCAGGACCGACCCTTGGGGCACTCCGCTTGGTACCGGCTGCCAACTAGACATGGAGCTATTGATCACTACCCATGGAGCCCGATGATCTAGCCAGCTTTCTATCCACCTTATAGTCCATTCATCCAGCCCATACTTCTTTAACTTGCTGGCAAGAATACTGTGGGAGACCGTATCAAAAGCTTTGCTAAAGTCAAGGAATAACACGTCCACTGCTTTCCCCTCATCCACAGAGCCAGTTATCTCCTCATAGAAGGCAATTAGGTTAGTCAGGCATGACTTGCCCTTGGTGAATCCATGCTGACTGTTCCTAATCACTTTCCTCTCCTCTAAGTGCTTCAGAATTGATTCCTTGAGGACCTGCTCCATTATTTTTCCAGGGACTGAGGTGAGGCTGACTGGCCTGTAATTCCCCGGATCCTCCTTCTGCCCTTTTTTTTTTTTTTTTTTTTTTTTTAAGGATGGGCACTACATTAGCCTTTTTCCAGTCATCCGGAACCTCCCCGATCGCCATGAGTTTTCAAAGATAATGGCCAATGGCTCTGCAATCATATCCGCCAACTCCTTTAGCACCCTCGGATGCAGCGCATCCCCATGTGCTCGTCCAGTTTTTCTAAATAATCCTGAACCACTTCTTTCTCCACAGAGGGCTGGTCACCTTCTCCCCATACTGTGCTTCCTAGTGCAGCAGTCTGGGAGATGACCTTGTTCGTGAAGACAGAGGCAAAAAAAATCATTGAGTACATTAGCTTTTTCCACATCCTCTGTTACTAGGTTGCCTCCCTCATTCTGTAAGGGGCCCACACTTTCCTTGACTTTCTTCTTGTTGCTAACATACCTGAAGAAACCCTTCTTGTTACTCTTAACATCTCTTGTTAGCTGCAACTCCAAGTGTGATTTGGCCTTCCTGATTTCACTCCTGTATGCCTGAGCAATATTTTTATATTCCTCCCTGGTCATTTGTCCAATCTTCCACTTCTTGTAAGCTTTTTTGCGTTTAAGGTCAGCAAGGATTTCACTGTTAAGCAAGCTGGTCGCCTGCCATATTTACTATTCTTTCTACACATTGGGGTGGTTTTTTCCTGCAACCTCAATAAGGATTCTTTAAAATTCAGCCAGCTCTCCTGGACTCCTTTCCCCCCTCATGTTATTCTCCCAGGGGATCCTGCCCATCAGTTCCCTGAGGGAGTCAAAGTCTGCTTTTCTGAAGTCCAGGGTCCGTATTCTGCTGCTCTCCTTTCTTCCTTGTATCAGGATCCTGAACTCGACCATCTCATGGTCACTGCCTCCCAGGTTCCCAGCCACTTTTGCTTCCCTTACTAATTTTTCCCGGTTTGTGAGCAGCAGGTCTAGAAGAGTTACTTCAACTCACAGTGCTTCTGTTTCCCCTCGTGCCCTTTGTCTGTCTTCTCTGTTGAGTTTGTAAGCACTCGGAGGCAGGGACATATAGATGTACAGAGCCTTGTACAACTGGGCCCCTACGTCAGTAAGGCCTCTAGTCAATACTATAATAGAAATAACAGTAACTGCAAAATACCAGACTTACGTCATCGAATACCTGCGCTTCTTTACATATTAGTGGATTTGTGTGTCTCTGCATTTACATACAGTGCATTTAGAACACGGACAATAAATTCTCAAGCTTCTATTGAATAATAATAAAATTATAAACTGAAATAATACCAATCAATAGCTCATATGCTTCATGTAAAGAATGAAAGAAACACTCAAGCAGGAATCAAACCAGGCTAGTTTTTCAGCTGGCGTACATCAGCATCAGAGCTGTGCTGAGTGCCACCAGCTGAGTACCATATACATTTTCTGCCTGTGTTTTTTCCTGTATCACAGACTGTTGTCAAAAAAGCTGCAGGGGTGCAACACCTTAGCAGAGCCAGTGTGACAGATGACTGGCACTGAAGTGACTGTGCATTCAGACAAAAGTGAATTTGTGCGTCCAGTCTATTCTTGCAGCAGCCTCACTATGGAGGAGTGGGGGAACCCTCAGGTCATACAATCGCTCTCATGCAGTAGGGAGCCTTGCAAGAGCTCTCTCACACACACTCAGCGGGGATGACATTTGGGGGGGGAGGGGGGTTCCTTTTCCTCTAGCAAAGCTGTAAAAGCTTTTCTTTCCTCTCCAAATGCCGGTTGGAACGCTGGGAATGTGCAGCCACAGGCCTACCAGCTGAAGTGTCAAAGGACCCCTCCTGGCAGGAGCCAGGAAATTCCACTCCAAAGTCTCCCCTCTCCTCCTCCCACTGACAACAGTGCCAGCTCCTTGGCTATAGAGGTTCATTTTTCTATAGCATTTTCTTTCAGGAGAGTGCACACATGCTTCAGAGTCCTAATACTCTTAAGTTCTGATCCTGCCTCTGACGCTGTCTTGGAGGAGCCCTTTCAACACGCTGCCTGAGGTTTCCCCATCTGTGAAATGGGACTATTCTGCCTCATTCATCTATTATACCGTAACAGCTGTGATTTAACTATAGCGTTAGGATACAAGCCATTTTTATCTTAACAAGATTGCTGTGTGCTAGTGCCCATTACTGTAGGACGGACTCTCTGCCCTACATCCAGACCCAGTCAGTGTGAATCAGTTTATAAACTCCACTTATAACTCATGTTTTAAAAAAAAAAAAAAAAAAAAAAAAAAGGCCTTTGGAAAACAAACATTATGTTCGCTACTTCTGCTCTTTCTGCTTGCCCCAAAAAATCTGCACTCAGCGAGTATCTGCACATCATTCAGAGCAGACTGTAGAGCATTTCTGTCTTTCTGACCTCAGTATGAGCTAGTATGGGAGATTAATAACAAGTTACTTCTTTCATGACAAGGGATCTTTTGGTTACGTGTGTCCAGTTCTCAGTGACACACTGCTGACACACAGAGGCTGGAAAACACATGGATTTGGCCAGCTAAGAATTGCCCCAGCATTACTGAGCTCTCCGCTGTCACACAGCTGACACCCTGATTCTCTGCAACAACCCCGTTGGGGTTTGGGGGTTCTACACAATGGATACATAAAACAGTGTTTGTACAACACCTGGCACAACGGGGTCCTGTCCATAATAGGATAATGGTGTTTGAGTGGTTTTTCACTGACTCTTGGTTTCTGCAGCTAGCACAAGGTTCTCCATTATGGCTGAAATTTTCGAAGAGGAGTAAGGGAGCCAGGTGACTGACTCCCACTCAATTTCAAAGGGAATCCCTTTAGGCCCTTTCAAAAATCCCCGTTTAAAATGCCAACCTTTACCCACAGCTGCCACAGAGTGGTATCCGAGACACTGCAGTACTTCTCTGTTCTCGCAATGGAGACTCACTGCAGACGCTCAGCTCCCGCTCTGTGATGTCTGTGGGCACACGCTGATTTTAATAGTGATCACTCTGCACAGGAACGTGGGAGAAACCCTTCAGTGTCTGCACATACATTATGGTCTAAATTCTACAATCCCTCACCTACACTGCATATTACTTACGTGTTCCCACTGCCATCCCTGGAACTGCTCATTATGAAAAAGCATTCCAACCTCAGGCCCCCGATAACTCAGCATTCCTAAATTGGTGCAGAACCCAATTTAGAGCCTGATGCTGTAATCCTGGCATGAGACGCCCCCACAACTCCCACTGCCTTCCATGGGAGTTTGAGGAATAAAAGGGGTCCCCCTAGGCCCTTGCCACCAGTTTCCAAAAGTTGGGGTTTGGGGGGGGGGGAGGGAGAGGTAAAGTGGAGACAAAGCAAACACTGCATTTGACCCAAGGAAGCCATTAAGAAAAATGGAACATCTGAGTCCCAAAAGTGCAATATTTCATTTTTTCTCAGCTAGTCCATTGCTGGCAGAAGGACGAATCAAAGCTTTATACATAATGTACGACTTTCAGAAGGGCAAAAAGAATCAGTTGCTGAATTCCTTAGTACAGAAAGTGGAGCCAATGAAGCAGCCCATAGCAGGGGGCCAATCTACCACGCATGTAATATTGCTGCCTCATTCCGGAACTGACAATTGTTTCCTTTGCATCAAGCAAAATGGGTGAAGTCACTAAAGTTAATGACAAAATGCCCGTTGCCTTCAATGGGACCAGCATTTCACCCTTCACTGCACTAACTAGAGTAAAAGCTGCACAACGATCAGTGACATGGCTTTATTTATGGAGTGGTACTGGAGGTTTACTGAACATCCGTCTATTTAAGAAGAGGAGTACTTGTGGCACCTTAGAGACTAACAAAT
>NC_048303.1:124921524-125066964 GCF_013100865.1 Trachemys scripta elegans
GTGTATATATATCTCCTCAATATTTATTCCACTCTGTATGCATCCGAAGAAGTGGGCTGTAATCCACGAAAGCTTATGCTCTAATAAATTTGTTAGTCTCTAAGGTGCCACAAGTACTCCTGTTCTTCTTTTTGCGGATACAGACTAACACGGCTGCTACTCTGAAATCAGTCTATTTAAAATACCACCCCTCTAACTTTACTGGTATGCCATTCTGTTATTTCTGTTTAACACGCTTGCCAAGTACCTTTCTGATACCAAAATGGAGTAATAAGCCTTGCTGTCTCTATACGACCATTGTAGAAATATGAAGTTCATATCCACGTGTTTCAAGTTTCAGCAGGGCAGATTCAGCATTTCATCATTCCAAAGGAGACAAATGGTTTCCCATGCAGGTTACTAAGTGTGGATCATTCAGATGAGACATTGCAAATCAAGGTCTAGTGTTCGCTCTAGGGACAGTAAATATCCTGTGGCCTTTCTCGAGAGAGTAGGTGTTTTCCCACAAAACTCCTACAAGCACATGCACACACAGAAACACAGCTGTGCAGTATCCTGTGTGCCACTTCATGACTGACCTCCATTCCAGAGGACACTACTTCAGTGTTGCTGGATTAGGTAATTTTTTATTTATGAAACATATTTCTAAGATGCCCATTGCTACAGTATCTGGGCACCCTTCATACTACACGTAACTGAGGAAGAACATTTCCCCCAGCTAGGGAAGAGAGCTTTTCATCACTTCTTCATCTAAACTGCTTTCTGACAGGACACACTAAATCTGATTTATTTCAACTCAATGAGACTTTGCAGGCCTGACAACCTAGACAAATGTTGCAAAGAGGTCCTAACAGATCTGTCAGTAGTTAATTCCACAGGGGATGGATCACTTGATAATTACTTGTTCTGTTCATTCCCTCTGAAGCACCTGGCATTGGCCACTGTTGGCAGACAGGAGACTGGGCTGGATGGACCTTTGGTCTGACCCAGTATGGCTGTTCTTATGTTCATATGTATGTTCGCAGCCAAGTGCCCTCTGCTGAAGAGCACTCTAATTCCAGATGTCCAGAGTTCAACCTGCACTAAAAGCCGAAGTGTCTTCCTTAATTTCAAATGCTGCGACTTTACAGAAGACCTTTGAATTGCCCCTAGACATGAGCTTGGCAACAGCCTCAGAATCGCGTGCTGTTCTAACCAGCCCTCCTTAGAAAGTGCCCTAGAGCATTCTACGTTAGCTGCAGCTTCTGGGGAGCCCTAAATCAAGCCAGTTGAGCATATCACATTGCTCTAAACTGAAGGTGTGAAGGCCTGGACAACCGTCGCTAGATCTGCAGCTAGGAGGAAAGAATACAATACCCTGGCCAGCTGTGTGTGAAAAACACCTTTCTGGTCTCTCCTGCTCTCTAGGAACCGGGCTGAGGACAGTAAGAGTGAGAAAATGCCACATCTTAACACAGCTGAGGGCAAGGTAACAAGCCCTGCTGCTTCAGCAAAATATTTCTCCTTGCCAACTGATATGACTTCTGTCTGATGCTGATGGAACCTAATTCTGCTACTGGCATTTTTATCTAGGTTCCTACATTGGCTACAAAGTGGGTATCAGGCCAACAGTTTTGTCTGGGCTTGGTAAGTAGATCAAAGAGCTGGGTGTCACCAGTTTAGCTTTGTGATTGGCTTGTTACATGTGCCCTTTAAACCTTTGCCTTTTAGTTGCTGGGAGGGTGTTTTGTTCCCTTTGCAAACTGATACTTGTTTAGGGGAAAATCCTTGTTTTGCTCTGTTTAACTCTGAGAGAAGGTCTAAATGAACACTCTGGCAGCTAACTCTATCTCTCCCACGCCAGGATACGGCATTTCTGCTGAGAATGTTTACTCTGTAATTCAAGGTGGTAGGTCAACAGAAGAGGGGTGAAACGATTTGATGGGCTTTGGGAGCCTTGCTAACTTTGTTCTGAGAATAGAGAAGAAGGCCAGAGTCTCTCCCCCTCTTCCAGGAACTTTGTGCTGCTCCGGCAGTGGAACTCAGTCCTCATTGTCTAGCTGAGAATTCCCCCTTGCAGGGAAGCTCTGGGATGTGGCATAAAGTGGCATGGCTGCCTCCTATGTCAATTGCCCCCAACACCACTGGAGTAGGAAGCGGTACATTGTGGGGGAGGGGTGTTATAAGTGGGAAGGAGTAGGGCAAAGTGCATCAAAATGTCACCAATTCTAAGCTCCTGCATGGTTCCATAGGGGTCTTTGCCTGCTGGCAGGAGTTAGACAAGCCTAGGGGAGCTAGCTTACAATAATGGGACCAGGCTGACACAAATGCACCATGAGAATCAGGGAAGTGTAACTTGCTGTCTAGTGTTGAGAGGAGCTCAGTATCTGGGTGGAGGATCTCTACAATACAATCCATGCAACGTCAGCTCTTCCTTTTCTCATTTTCAGTTTTAAAATAAACAATCTCTGATTAAACCCATTCTATCCACTTCTGTAGCAGACCCATGTAGAATTTATATCACTGACTGTTTTGTACACCTGACTGTGGGCCCAATCGAAAGTCTTAGGACGTCAATGGGAGTCTTTCCCTTGAGTGCAGTACACCCCGGATCAGGCCTTATGTGTAATTTTGCATTCTCTTTCCTGCAGCTAAGTGATAATCAACATATTTTTTTAAATCCTGAATTTTAATTGGTTTAACAAATCACTTCCATTTCCAACATTCTACAGTGCGTCACGGTCTTCCTGAGTTTTGATTAGCTGAAGGCATGCAGAACCTTTAACACTTAAGCAAAAATACTACAACTTCCTTTAAAACATGTCAAATAAAGAAAATCAACATGAATGTTTTCATTAACATTTGGGGGGAAGAAGTATTGTGAAATATGTGCTATGTCCCTCTCTGTGAGCTTTGGCTAGATCACAGGATTCCATTGATCCTTTACTCTCACAGATCTTGGGAGACAGACCTGTCCTCGCTTACAGACAACCCCCCAACCTAAAGCAAATACTCACTAGCAACCACACATCACTGAACAAAACCACTAACCCAGGAACCTATCCTTGTAACAAACCCCGATGCCAACTCTGTCCACATATCTATTCAAGTGACATCATCATAGGACCTAATCATATCAGCCATACCATCAGGGGCTCGTTCACCTGCACATCTACCAATGTGATATATGCCATCATGTGCCAGCAATGCCCCTCTGCCATGTACATTGGCCAAACCGGACAGTCTCTACGCAAAAGAATTAATGGACACAAATCTGACATCAGGAATCATAATACTCAAAAACCAGTGTGAGAACACTTTAACCTGTCTGGCCATTCAATGACAGACCTGTGGGTGGCTATATTACAACAGAAAAACTTCAAAAACAGACTCCAACGAGAGACTGCTGAGCTGGAATTGATATGCAAACTAGACACAATCAACAAAGGGTTGAATAAGGACTGGGGAATGGCTGAGCCATTACAAACATTGAATCTATCTCCCCTTGTAAGTATCCTCACACTTCTTATCAACCTGTCTGTACTGGGCTAGCTTGATTATCACTTCAAAAGTTTCTCTTACTTAATTGGCCTCTCAGAGTTGGTAAGACAACTCCCACCTGTTCATGCTCTCTGTATGTGTGTATATATATCTCCTCAATATATGTTCCATTCTATATGCATCCGAAGAAGTGGGCTGTAGTCCACGAAAGCTTATGCTCTAATAAATTTGTTAGTCTCTAAGGTGCCACAAGTACTCCTGTTCTTTTTTTAAAAGGATTCCACTGTGTATTCTCCTTGTTTATCTTCTGCTATATCTTGCATTAACACCATCTTTGGCTCATTAACGCTAACCTTTTATATGACGAGCAGGCAGTTCTGTTTACCTGAGGACAGAAACTTGTCTAAGCCCTTTAAATGACATCAGCTGAGTGAAGTCCATTTTTATGCCCAAAGTCAAGCTGCCTGAATCCCCTGTTTTACAGGGCTTATCTTCCCCTCTCTAATCAATGTGAATCAGACACCACTGGCAAACCCAGGCTGCCTGGACTAAGACAAACCCTTAATATTCCCAGCTGGGAAAACATCATCACAGTTTTCAAACTTGGGTTCATAAAATTAGACACCTGAAGCCATATACCTAAAGAGGTATATTCATGTACCTAAAGAGTCTGCCTGATTTTCGGGAGCAACACTGAATGAGGCAGGGTCCTGCAAAAAAAAAAAAAAAAAAAAAAAAAAAAAAGTATGTGATCATGTAATTAAAGTCTAATGCAAACGCACAAGGCAGCTAAATTAGGGTTGCGTAGGGCTGTAGTACTCCAAGGGGTACGGATACCCCTGGGGGTATGCAGAGGTCTTCCAGGGAGACATCAACTCATCTAGATATTTGCCTAGTTTTACAACAGGCTACATAAAAAGCACTAGCAAAGTCAGTACAAACTAAAATTTCATACAGAAAATGACTTGTTTATACTGCTCTATATACTATACATGGAAATGTAGGTACACCATTTATATTCCAGTTGATTTATTTTATAATTATATGGTAAAAATGAGAAAGAAGCCATTTGTCAGTAATAGCACGCTGTGACACTTTTGTACTTTTAGATCTGATTTTGTAAGCAAGTACTTTTTAAGTGAGATGAAAATTGAGGGGTACGCCAGACAAATCAGACTCCTGCAAAGGGCACAGTCGTCTGGAAAGGTTGAGAGTCACTGGCATAGGAAACCTTAATACTGCCATTTCCTAACTTCTGAGTGCTTGACTTTGCAACCTTCATGTTCCTTTAACATTTGGGTTTGTGTCTGTGTGTTATTAATATAGGTTGCTAAAATGTAATCAAAACTAGTTCATCAGTCAGAAACGGAGCTTAGATACAATGCTGGAAAATGCTATACATCGATCGCTTGATAGACAGGAACGTGAACTTCACCATGGTCTCCGTTACGTTACAGTTACTCCAAATCCTGGGATCCTTCTTGGATACTATTTGCTTAATTATTACATTGTAAAATGTATCACAGGCAAGTCAGTAATTCAAAAATCAAATTAATCATCTCCAAATCATGCTAATGGTATTATATGAATAACTCAGGTTGGGTTAGTAAGCAGCCAATCAAGAAACACTCCTCCCAGAGCCTGGAAAGTATTTTTTCTGCAACATGTACGTATTTTTGTCAGTGGAGTTATTTCAGCACCAGGCGCCACACGCTGATTCACTAAGGTCTATATGTTATCATCGGTCAGTCTGAAGACTCTGTTATACTGTGTCTTTCAAATAGCTGGTTGTTAACAGGAACGGCCGTATTTACCATTTCAGCATATGACTACTGAGAGCTCCTCAAGTGCAGAATTAAAATGACAGGCACAATTTTATCATCAGCATGCTAAGAGCTAGAATCCCCCTCTGTGCACCAGCACAAGACTCTGCTTAGGTCTTACCATAAAACTCTCTCATCTCCCATGAGGACCATGCTTAATGGGCCTGCTGCCAGAATTAGAAGGAAGGCAAGATCCAGATAATTAGCAGCACCTGTCACGGATGGCAGGACACTCATCTGTGAGAGCCTAAGATACCCTTCATGTTAGTCGATAAACAGACTAATGTGCCACCCTAGAAGCTCTGCTCATAGATTTTTGAGGCCAGAAGAGACAGCTAGCATCATCTAGTCTGATCTCCTGTAGAATATGGGCTATTGCACTCAGCAATTCCAGCAGTGGTAGGAATTATTCTTCTCTCCTATGTGAGTGAGTGCTACTGGGCCAGGTAATTTGTGGTTGAATTAAAGCATATCTTTTAGAAAGACATCTCATCTCAATTTAGAACTGCATTTTCTAAACTGACTTTGGGTGCCCAACTTGAGACCACATAAAGGGGCCTAATTCTCAGAGAGTGGGTGGCGGTACTCAGCATTTTCAGGAAATCAGGCCCCGATAAAGTATATCAAGATGGCACCTAAAAAGTGCTCCAAATAATAAATTTATCATGTTCCTTGACTAGCTGTTCTAATGATTAGTGATCTTGAGGGTTGGAAAGTTGCATTTTATTTCCAATTTGAACATTCAATTTGAACTTCCAGCCATTTGCTCGTCATGCCTTTATTCCACGCCCTTTTATTACTGAAAATGATTTACATCAGGAAATCAGCATAACGAAACCAAGGTTAGAGAGATTATTCTTCATGCCAAAAGAATTGATCAGACATGTCATTTCAAAGTTCTCAGCAGTAGCTTATCCATTGGATCCTTCTTTTTGCTTTGTATCTCTGGTTGGTTCTAACCAGGGCGGGAAGGATATATATATATATTAGTGACAGACCAGACCAGTGGGGTACAGGAGTCTGGTAGAGGGCAAATATACTGGTCACTGGATGAGTAGTTTTCTGTTCCCTGAGTGACCAGAGCAGGGGCTGCACTAGAGTAATCAGGAACCTGCTAGAACCAGTTAAGGCAGGCAGGCTAATTAGGACACCTGGAGCCAATTAAGAAGCTGCTAGACTCAATTAAGGCAGGCTAATCAGGGCACCTGGGTTTTTAAAAAAAGGAGCTCGGTTCAGTTTGTGGTGCAAGTGTGAGGAGCTGGGAGCAAGAGGCACAAGGAGCTGAGAGTGAGAGGGTGTGCTGCTGCTGAAGGACTGAGGAGCACAAACGTTATCAGACACCAGCAGGAAGGCCCTGTGGTGAGAAGAAGGAAGGTGTTTGGAGGAGGCCATGGGGAAGTAGCCCAGGGAGTTGTAGCTGTCATGCAGCTGTTACAGGAAGCACTATAGATAGCTGCAGTCCACAGGGCCCTGGGCTGTAACCCGGAGTAGAGGGTGGGCCCGGGTTCCCCCCAAACCTCCCAATTGACCAGGACTGTGGGTTCTTCCAGAGGGGAAGGTCTCTGGGCTGTTCCCCAACCCCCATGGTGAATCTCGGAGGCAAGAAAATCCACCAATAAGTGCAGGACCCAACAAGATAGATAGAGGAGGAACTTTGTCACTATATAGTAAGGTAGAGGACTGACAGCTTAGAGCCCTGGTTTCTTTTCCCGTTGTTGACAAAAACTTCCTGTGTGACCTTGCACCAGTCACTTAAGCACAAATATTAAAAAGTGGACTCCAATTTTAAGTGTCATATTTTGGGTGCCCCTTTAAATTTGCGCTTTAACCTCCAAGCCCCTGGGGATAATAATATTTGTTTATTTCACTTTCTTTGGAAAGTGCTTTGAGTTCCTCAGATGGGGCCTGATCCAAAGCTTGCTGAAGTCAATGGAAAGATTCCCACTGCCTTCAATCAGCCCTGGATCTGACCTGTGTTAGGCACCTCTAGAGAGAAAATCGGTGTTCAGTTCCCAGCGCTGCCACAGATGCCGTGTGTGACCTCCAGCAAATCATTTACTCCCTCTGCATTTCAGTCCCCGGTAATAATCCTGTCTTGTCTCTTCAGAGTATAAGCATTCTGGGGCAGGGACTGCCTCTCACTACCTGCATGTACAGCACCTAGCACACGGAGGCCCTGATCTCTTTTGGCGACTCTAGGCACTACTGTAATAGAGAGAAATAACTGTAACTTAAAGGTTTGTGGAGCCCCCTTTAGATTATTCACCAACCCCTGACTCTTCCTCCATCATATCCTCATCTGACAGAAAAAGGCTTTCCTATTTGGTCTTAGGCTGGAGTTTTAGACTGTATTTAAAGGAAGTGCAACCAGTGGAGACATTTCATTGCAAATGAGCAAAGAGAATCATAGAATATCAGGGTTGGAAGGGACCTCAGGAGGTAATCTAGTCCAACCTCCTGCTCAAAGAAGGGCCAATCCCTAACTAAATAATCCCAGCCAGGGCTTTGTCAAGCCGGGCCTTAAAAACCTCTAAGGAAGGAGATTCCACCACCTCCCTAGGGAACCCATTCCAGTGCTTCACCACCCTCCTAGTGAAAAAGTTTTTTCTAATATCCAACCTAAACCTCCCCCACTGCAACTTGAGACCATTACTCCTTGTTCTGTCATCTGGTACCACTGAGAACAGTCTAGATCCATCCTCTTTGGAACCCCCTTTCAGGTAGTTGAAAGCAGCTATCAAATCCCCCCTCATTCTTCTCTTCTGGAGACTAAACAATCGCAGTTCCCTCAGCTTCTCCTCATAAGTCATGTGCTCCAGCCCCCTAATCATTTTTGTTGCCCTCTGCTGGACTCTTTCCAATTTTTCCTCATCCTTCTTGTAGTGTGGGGGCCAAAACTGGACACAGTACTCCAGATGAGGCCTCACCAATGCCGAATAGAGGGGAATGATCACGTCCCTCGATCTGCTGGCAATGCCCCTACTTATACAGCCCAAAATGCTGCTAGCCTTCTTGGCAACAAGGGCACACTGTTGACTCATATACAGCTTCTCGTCCACTGTAATCCCTAGGTCCTTTTCTGCAGAACTGCTTCCTAGCCACTCGGTCCCTAGTCTGTAGCAGTGCATGGGATTCTTCCATCCTAAGTGCAGGACTCTGCACTTGTCCTTGTTGAACCTCATTAGATTTCTTTTGGCCCAATCCTCTAATTTGTCTAGGCCCCTCTGTATCCTATCCCTACCCTCCAGCGTATCTACCACTCCTCCCAGTTTAGTGTCATCTGCATTCTTGCAGAGGGTGCAGTCCATGCCATCCTCCAGATCATTAATGAAGATATTGAACAAAACCGGCCCCAGGACCGACCCTTGGGGCACTCCGCTTGGTACCGGCTGCCAATTAGACATGGAGCTATTGATCACTACCCATGGAGCCCGACGATCTAGCCAGCTTTCTATCCACCTTATAGTCCATTCATCCAGCCCATACTTCTTTAACTTGGCGGCAAGAATACTGTGGGAGACCATATCAAAAGCTTTGCTAAAGTCAAGGAATAACACGTCCACTGCTTTCCCCTCATCCACAGAGCCAGTTATCTCCTCATAGAAGGCAATTGGGTTAGTCAGGCATTGAGTACATTAGCTTTTTCCACATCCTCTGTCACTAGGTTGCCTCCCTCATTCAGTAAGGGGCCCACACTTTCCTTGACTTTCTTCTTCTTGCTAACATACCTGAAGAAACCCTTCTTGTTACTCTTAACATCTCTTGCTAGCTGCAACTCCAAGTGTGATTTGGCCTTCCTGATTTCACTCCTGCATGCCTGAGCAATATTTTTATACTCCTCCCTTATCATTTGTCCAATCTTCCACTTCTTGTAAGTTTCTTTTTTGTGTTTGAGATCAGCAAGGATTTCACTGTTAAGCCAAGCTGGTCACCTCCCATATTTATTATTTTTTCTACACATCAGGATGGTTTGTTCCTGCAACCTCAATAAGGATTCTTTAAAATACAGCCAGCTCTCCTGGACTCCTTTCCCCCTCATGTTATTCTCCTAGGGGATCCTGCCCAACAGTTCCCTGAGGGAGTTAAAGTCTGATTTGATGTTTGCTGCTGATTCACAACTGCAGCAAGTTAGCGGCAGGTTGACCTCCACACCGTTTGCTGAAAAACTCATGCCAGGCGTGCTGATTGCTGGTGCCAGAGGGCAGGTAATTTTGTGACAGGGAAGAAGGCTATGGGAAAGAGCACTGAATTCCCAGAATACCCTTCAATTTTTCTTCTTGTTACACAGAGTGGTTTATATAAAGTGGAAGTAGATGAATGGTGTTCTCTAGCTAGTGTAATGACTGCCAAGAATGAAAACCAAGGGTTAGAAACAGGCAGTGTTAGAACCTGCAGGGCTGAAAGCTGGGTTCAGGGGGGTTCTGGGCCACTGACACTTCCGCATCATGACGGGAGGCTCTTGTGAGGCTGGGATTGGCAGGAAGTCCTTCCCAGCAGGATCAGAGTGGCAGCCCCTCACAGCCACCTGATTGGCTGATACCAGTATATAAACCAAGAAGCCATGAAGGGGTGCTTTCTGATCAAGAACACAGACAGCCTGTCTGTCTCTGCTTGTGATAGACTCTGGCTTCCGACCAAGGTTTGTCCTCAGTTTTGCTACTCAATTGCTGTCTGTAATGTGGTGCCTGTCCCCAATCTCCTGGTAACCGGACTCTGCCGGCCTCCCGACGCCTGACTCAATTCGCCCTAAGGCACTTTTCAGACTCTGACCCCAGTACCTGACTCAGCCTGACTCCTGCTATGACCACTAGATCTGACTGCCCTTGTCCCTGTCATGACAGTTTGCTCAGACTATCTGCATCCCCCTCATTCATCCAACCCCTCCACAGATGATAGAAGGGGTGGGCTGCCCTCCAAGCAGCAGCTCCCTGAGGTCACCTGTCTGCAGGCGGGGAACCATGCTACACAGGGTGGCACAGGCCCTGCATGAACAAATAGACCAGTTGCAGGCTCAGATGGCCAATGCCCAGGTTTCCTGAACCAATGCTGGCTGCTCTTCCTGCTCCACCCCACAGACCAGGCTGAGGTGGGGCTAGTACTCAGCCCGCTCTCCAGCGATGCGTTCAATTGGGTCTCCCCCACTGTTGGAGCAGAGCAGCTCTGTGCTCTCCAACTGGGAGGCCTTCAAGACAATCTTCAATGACCCACACTGCATCCACCCCGGCAGAGGCTGCCTTCTGGAAGCTTTGCCAGGGGCAAGAGCCAGCCACCTCCTATGCCGCACATTTCCAATGGCTCGTGGCTGATGTTGAATGTAATGAAGCAGCCCAACTTTACCCATTCCAGTGCGGGCTCAATGTTTAGCTAAAAGACGAACTAGCCCGCATCAAAAACCCCACCCATCTAGCCACACTTACTGACTCTTGTCTTCATGAACGGAAGGAGGAAAGGAAAGTTGGCTCAACATCCCCATGCCCACCCTCCACATTGAAACCTGTACAACTGTGTCCTGAACCCATGCAGGTCAACCTCGGTCACTGACGTCCGAACCCGGAGGAGAGAACATGACCACGACAGCTGAACCTAGGCCTTTACTGCAAGGGACCATGACATGCCTCCTGCCCAGCTAAGAAAGAACTTGGGAAACAGATCAGACCAGCCCCAGTAGGGGGGTACAGCCCAGACTCCTAGGAAATACACTGCTGCATACCCGAAGAACCAGACAATGACGCTACAGGAGCTATTTTCTGCAAGGTCCATACCTCTTACTTGGTCACCGGATGGCAAGCAAAGTATGCACACTCCCAGTCGCCACAAACAAGCATTTTGCACATTTTAAGGATGAACTGGCCAGATGAATCACAACAAAACAATACAATGTCAAACTGCAGCTGTTAGTGAAGAATATCTTTCTCAACATAGTGTACTTGAAAAAGAATTGCATCGTATCTCTTAATTCTACAATGCCCTTCACATGCAGGCTTCCAACAGCTGCACTTAACTATTTTGTACCTTGGATATTTTCTGTTGTACAAATATACACTAACAGTGACGTGCGTGCTTAACTTTAAGCATGTGACTAGTCTCATCCCATTGAAGTCAATGGGACCACTTGTGCTTTAACATTACATGTGCTTCAGTGCTTTGCTGGATAGAGATATTACTGTAGGTACTACTGGTTATAATAATTGAACTTCTATAGTAGAAGTTTCTTCATAGTTTATTGGTGGTGGGTGAATATTTTCAAAAGGATTCAGAGACTGTCTGGGTGTTTCAGGAAACCTCTTTGGCCTAGATCAGGGGTTTTCAAACTGGGGGTTGGGACCCCTCAGGGGGTCACGAGGTTAGTACATGTGGAGTCGTGAGATGTTAGCCTCCACCCCAAACCCCACTTTGCCTCCAGCATTTATAATGGTGTAAAATATGTAAAGAAGTGTTTTTAATTTAAAAGGGGGGTTGCACACAGAGGCTTGCTATGTGAAAGGGGTCATCACTGCAACAGTTTGAGAACCACAGGGCTAGATATTGTAGAAGAATAGGTTCTGCCATAAGATTCCCATTATTTCCTTTGGCCAGCTCAGATAATCTTTAGGAAAGGCCCCTCTCTTAGGTCTTCAGTGTTACTTCTTCAGGTGTAGGATAAGTCAAAATGGACAAATGGAAATATTTCAGCATACAACACATAATTAGCTGGTAGAACTTATTGCCACAGACTATTGAGGCTACAGACTTAGGAAGATTCAAATGTCCAAAGACATTTAGATGTAGAACAAGAATTTCCAGAGTTGTTATATGAAATACTTTAAAAGTGGTGGAAGGCTATAAGCAGTCATGCTTTAGAACTGAATTTTCTGAAGGAACAGTCTTCCATTTGGAAATCCTGATTCAACAAAATAAAAATGTAGCAATTTTGTCAAAGTTTTCAACTGGAAATGACCAACTTTTCATTTTGATACGGCCAAAATGTTTTGTTTGGACTTTATCATTTTGACTTTTAGGTTATGTCATTTTATAAATATAAAAGTAAAAAATAATAATTTCAGGATATTTTGTTTCATGAAAAATTCCAACATTGACTTCATCCTGATTTGGGACTAAACGAAATTTCGAAAGCTACCTGCATGAAATATTATTCTCTCTTGGTTTGACAAAACTGAAAAGTAACTTTATTTTTTGTTTGATAATAAAAGGAAACCGCTTACGCAAATAAATCATGATCATCATCTTATGTGGCATCCCCATTACTGGAGGTTTGCAACCATGGCAGCCCGTTCTGTATGCTCCTCTGCTGACATCATACAAACTTGTCTCACTCCTCCTCTCTTGATCTCTGTTAGCTCTGGATTTTCATCTCCCACTATAGTCTCCTTCTGATTTCAGTATAATTGTTTTATTACTTGGAGTTCATATCCATCAATCCCTACAGTTTATAATATGTTGAGCAATTTCAGGCGGTAGTGCTTGTCAAATGCACTTTTTGGAAGTCAATAAAACACAAGTATACTGTTTTCTCTATTTCAACTGCTCTTTGTAATATAAACTTCAAGTTCACAATGGTGATTATCATGCCCTTTCCACATTTGAAGCTGTATTGTTGTTTGCTTATTTCCTTATCAATCCTTCCTTGTATTTGATCTTGAACAACTTGCAAAAGTATCTTAGAGGCATGGGAAAGTAGGTTGTTTGTTTGTATTCTTGACAATCCATAGTGTTGTTCTTTTTGGAGATTTGGAAACACAATGAACTTTGTAAAGTCTTCTGGTAATTCTCCTGGCTCAAACGAATTCTTCATTACCTCTCACAGGGCTTTCAAGCCTTTGTCCCCTATTTTTTTGAACAATGCAGCTGGTATTTCATCACAACCCAGTGCTTCTCCATTCAAAAGTCTTCTTATTGCTGCCATGATTCTTCATCCATTATTGGTGGGCTTACTTGATTAATCTCTAGTTGAGGTTTTTCAGGCCTAATACTACTTGGTATATTCTTGTCATCTCTTATTCTTGTCTTTAGGGTCTGTCAAATATTGTCTATTTTTGTCCTTAATGGTTACCTTTCTTCTGTAATTTATGGCATTTACCTTTTGATACATCTCACTTTGTTTATTTGCTTTATCCAATTGCTTTGCATTTCTGATCCAGCCATTCATTTTTAGTCTTCAGTATTCCTTTTTTTCTGTTTTTGATCTTTGTGCTTTTACTTTCCTTCTTTTGTCCATCCCAGCAGTGACTACATCTGTTATCCATGGGACTTTCTTAGCTATTAACTTCTTCCCTACATATTTATCTGCAGCTTCTTTGATAGCATCTTTCAGACATTCCCAAGTGACTTGGTCTTTGTTGTCATTAATTATCTGCATCACCTCTTCTTGGTGACTTTGTATCTCATGATTCAGACCTCCAAGGTTCCATCCTAGATAGTGTTTGGCTTTCTGTAACTTTTTCAGTTTGATATTTGGTCTCATTAAAACCAATCTATGATCTGATCCACAATCTGCACTTGGCATTACCTTAACCTTCATAACACTATTTCTGTATCTACCATTAATCGTGATAAAATCAAGCTGGTTTTTATACATCCCTCTAAATGACTCTCATGTACCTCTTGCACTTTGTGTTCAGAATAAGCACTGCTGACAATGAAATAATGTTTCTTGCACAATTCTACACTGAGGATAGCTCAGTGGTTTGAGCATTGGCCTGTTAAACCCGGGGTTGTGAGTTCAATCCTTGAGGGGGCCATTTAGGGATCAGGGTAAAAATTGGAGATTGGTCCTGCTTTGAGCAGGGGGTTAGACTAGATGACCTCCTGCGGTCCCTTCCAACCTGATATTCTATGAATCTTTCTCCTCTATCATTTGTTTCACCAATGCCAAATGGGCCAACTGCTCCAGATATTCCGTCCTTTCATGATAGGTGTCATATGAAAGGAAATTTTTCTATCTGCCAGTCAATAATCAACTATTGTTACAGCAGTATTTTCTGAGTTACAAGGACACAAATGTGTGCTACCGCAGAACTCCTTCTGTGTGAAACTCCTCACATGTTTGCACTTTTAATGGTTACATTTTATTTATGAATTAAGGGGAAGTTTTCTAAAGTGCCGAAGAGGTTTAAGAGCACAAATCTCACTGTAATTCAATGAGACTTGTGCTCCCAAATCTGCTAGGTAACTTTGAAAAAACCCTCCCCGTATATTAGTTACTGTGAGGGTTCATGCCCCTCCTTACAGGGCAGCACAGCCTAGTGGCCAGAGTCCATAGGATCAACCCTTGTCATAGGGTAGCACGGCCTAGTGGCCAGAGTCCATATAAGCGCTCCGGGTTGCAGGGCCATAGGACCTTACTACTGGCTCAGCGAGGGGGTCCTACCGAAACACGCTGAGGCTTACCGGGGTCAAGGTACCAGTCCGTCACCTCCCCCGGGTCGCTCCCTACCGGCTGGGGAGTTGGGGGTCTCCCACGGATCCCAGGGTTCTCTGTGAGTCTCTGGATCCGTCGCCTCCTCTGGTTCCTCCCGCAGTAGGGGTTCGTGCCGGCCTGTAGAAGCCTCTGTTCCTGGCAGCTTCCGGAGCATCAGCTGATCCTCTGCAGGAGCTTCCCAGTTAGGTCCTTCCCCTGCGGCCGCCAGCCCCGATTGAGCTGAGTTCCCTCCTTTTATACTCAGTAAGCATCTGGAGCATGCCCAGTTCGAACGGGGCGGGACTTCCTCTGTCAGAGCTACTGGTCTGACGTCGCTGGGGCTAGTGCAGGGCGGGGCTGCCCCGTCACAGTTACATACAAAGAACATTTTTCAATTAGCAATTAAAAAAAAAACATTTTTGAGATAAGGTCAACTTTTAGCCTCAAGTAAGGTTGGATATGCAGAATTAAAAAGCCATTGCAGTGTGCTTGTGTGTTAGGCCTAGCATTTTGTTATAGTAGAAATAAAAAGTTTTTTGGTGGGATGCACCTTCATATTAAGGAAGGTCTGATGCTAAGCTACTGTGTAAGAAGCAATGGAAGTATAAACAAGTCTTTGTTGGCTTAGGAAAGGTGAAACTGAAAACATGAGTTTCCCCCATCACCTTCATCTTCATAAGTAAAGTGATTTTATTAACATGTGATGGTTTTTCTGAGAAGATACTTTTGCGTCAAGTTACTAGTTCTATAAAAACAATCCAGCACGGTGAGAGAGGGAGAGCTCTTTTAACACTGAAGCGCCTGTTGATTTTCCCAAGATTGGAAATGAAAACTACACAACGCCAGAGGGCTTCCCACCCCCCGCCCCCAATAATTTTAAAGAAGAGTTATTTATTGAGCGCAAGATGATATGTTAACAACAGGTGTGACCCTGAAAACAGACGTGAGAAGCTCTTGACTACTGAAAATGTATTGGAAGCAGTTTTTTCTTACTGTTTACGGTTCTCTTATTTAAAAAGAAAAGAAACATAAAATGAAATAAACTGTGCACACAGCCAGTCTGTGCTAAAACTTCCCATTATTATTTTTTATTACCACTCCTTCCCTGCCCATTTGTATGGCTGGCCATCCGTTATGTTGTATCTTTTAGACTGTAGGCGCTTTGGGGCGGGGAACACTGTTTACAATGAAGGAGATTTTCAAAGGTAATGAACAGAGATAGGTACCAGAGATGGGGGGAGGGATAGCTCAGTGGTTTGAGCATTGGCCTGCTAAACCTAGGGTTGTGAGTTCCCTCCTTGAAGGGGCCACTTAGGAATCTAGGTCAAAATCAGTACTTGGCCCTGCTAGTGAAGGCAGGGGGCTGGACTTGATGACCTTTCAAGGTCCCTTCCAATTCTAGGAGATGGGATATCTCCATTAATTTATTTATTTATTTTATTTAGGTGCCCAGTGGAACATCAGTAGAACTTATGCCTCTAATTCCCGTAGGCGCTTCTGAAACTTTCCCCCTAAATATGCTTGTACAGAACTTAGCACAATGTAGCCCTGAACTGGTTGGCCTCTGCGCACTATTGTAATATACATTTTCAATAATAACTAGGAAATTAAAGCAAAAATAGCTACGAAAACGGAAAGCAGCACGACACACACAATACTGCGCCATTGTAGTGCACGTGGTGGAGGCAGCTTGCATCTGGCACAGCTTATTTTCTCTGTAGTGCACATTGAAATGAAGAGAGGCAGCTGTCCTGCTGCAGAGGCAGCTGTCATTTCGTGCTCATTTCGCAGCCTGCTACAGAGAGACACACACGGTTTGTACTCGCTTGTGCAGAATTTCCTTGTGCTCTTTCTGGATTTTGCAGCCTTATTCATCTAAACCAGAGGTCAATCTGCCTGAAAGTGGTAGTGCTTTGTGTAAGGAAATATGGAGCAGGACATATGCTGGTCCTCCCACCACACATCTATGCCTACTAACGCCAATCCATAAAAATACAAATCCTTTATAGAGGCTCCCTGTGGCTGGATTTTCTGTTGACTGCAGTCACGCTTGAGCAGGCGGGAACTTCCTCTCACAGTAAACTGACGTCATTGTGCTAAAGCTGCTAAGTGGAGTTCATTGAGACCCCTTTGTGCAGACAAGTAACAGCAAGTTCAGATGAGCAGCTCGGGAGGTGACGCTCAAGTTCAGCGTTGCTTCCTGAAGCAGCGTACGCACGCCCCAAAGAGGCAGTTTCAGCATGTGGGCGTCAGATGAAATCTGAAGCATACGGTGGATTACGGACTCCCACGTTGTTAGCTTTACAAATCTGGGTTTGCAAACAGTTTGGATAACTGGGTGACCCAAATGCGAGGCCAGCTGTTCCCAAGCGTCACTTTCAGTTCCTTCCTCCTACCTTCTCCTTAAAAAAAAAAAAATGAGTGCAAAATCCCTTGATGCCTGTCTCAATTGCAATTGTTTTGCTCGATAAAATGTGAGGTGTGCTGCTCAATAGCAAACAAGTGACTAAATGATAATTGCCTTGATTGCGTGAAAAGCATCCAGAGCCTTCTTCTTGACAGAGCCTTGGAGTTCCATTGTCCAATGGACAGGATGGTGGTATGGATAGCACATGCCAGGAGCATGTCAAGATGCTGTTCGATAAGTTTAAAGAAGGAGGATCTCTTAGTTTGCTCACCACAAAATCCTGCTGGGGCCTGCCATCCACGCAGTATGCCTCTTTCCTATACCAGCATGAATTTTTTGGTTCAGCCATTGTTATTGACACGAGTCTAGTTCTGACTCAATGCCAGAAAATAATGAAAACTCAACTTGATTGGCTTTCTGCTTCTGTGGTCATCTATCCTCCTCTTTATCCACTTCCCACTTTATGAACACTTTGCCTCCTGTTTGCTTTGATCCTCATCCATTGTCTTCCCACTGCCCTGTGTTTCCCTGCCTCACAGGTTATCTCACTGATGCCACCTAAAAAAAGGGCCATCTAAGCACTAAGTGTTTCCACAACAACAAAAGATAGGCTTGCATGCTTCAGTTCACCAGGAAAGAAGGAAAGAGCCATCAATCTTGCTGGATACTGGAGAGGTCAGAGTGCTTAGTCAGCTGTCCAATCAATTATCCACTTGGACAGGCCATGAGTTTTAGAAAGAGGAGTATATGCTATTCTTTCTGACATCAGTGCTGCAGGTATTTACAACAGATTTAAGGGACTTGGGGAGACCAATGCAACCATGTAGAAAGCACCTTGAAAGCAAAGCAAGTCTCGTTCTAATGGTCAAAGGTGGGAAATATTTTGGAGGTTCAACAAACTTAGAAAAACCAGACTACCTTAAAATCCACCACATGCCATCATGCCCATTTGCTCAATATGTTCCTCAGCTTCCTTATCAATCATCCTACAGCCTCATGCCAGATCCATTAGAAAGAGACGTATCATTTGAAACGCTGCAGTGATAGTTTGCCACTTGCATCTGTAAAAACCGAGCACTATTCTTATCAAAGCTGATTCTCGTTCACACTAAGGCCAATTGACACCGTTCTAGTATTAATGTAAATGTAATTAATGCCCACTTTAAGGCTTCCTTACACTGCCAGTGCCACGTAAGGTGGTTTGAGTGTAAATGAGAATCAGGCCGAATGTGTCACCGGGTCTAAGTGTTAATGCCACACCACCCCACTGTATCTAAGGGCTGGTCCACACTAACCCCCCACTTCGAACTAAGATACGCAACTTCAGCTATGTTATTTAGGTAGCTGAAGTCGAAGTATCTTAGTTCGAACTTACCGCGGGTCCACACGCGGCAGGCAGGCTCCCCTGTCGACTCCGCGTACTCCTCTCGCCGAGCAGGAGTACTGGCGTCGACGGCGAGCACTTCCGGGATCGATTTATCGCGTCTAGACAAGACGCGATAAATCGATCCCAGAAGATCGATTGCTTACCACCGGACCCGGAGGTAAGTATAGACGTACCCTCAGTGACCAAAATTTGATTAAGCAACAGACTGTAAAATAAAATAAAATAAAAAAATCACAAAAAATGCCGAACAGAGGTGCTGTGAGGATGAATTCGTTACTATTTGAAAGGCTGAACGGTGCTATACAGCTGCTTATTCTAGTCTATCATGACCAAGCACTTGCATTAACCCATCATTTTACATTACAGCATAGTCATAACAGTGAATACTAGCGGGGGGAATCAACAGAAGGCTTTCAAGAAATCAAACTGCTCATGAAGGTTAGAGTTTATCTGTTAAATAAAAAGCACACAGAACAAGGAATTTGCATGGCCAACCACCTTACAGAAGCCAGTGCAGATAGCTAATAAATAATGCTGTCTAACTTGGAGTCTGAGTCCAAGTTGTGTGATCTCAGACGTGATATTGATATATTAGATTTACTGCTTTCCTTAGAGCCATAAATGAGTCACATGTTGCGGTGAAAGAGAGCTGACCTTGCCAACGGAAGGCCAGCTGTGTGGAAGCTCTGGTACCTTTTAGAAGCTTGGTTCTCAGAAGATATTCCTCCTGTTTGACTCCATCCAGTGACAGTTGGAGAACCATCCTCCATTACTCATCTGAAGGCTCAGAGAAGATGATCCTTGTGCAGGATCGGGGACCTACTACATTCATTATGTTTACAGCAATGCACATATCAAACACTCTGGGATAGGCACTCTTCATCTGTAGATAAATAAAAAAATAAATACTTCTTTGAAGTTCCTGCCTAGTGTATTGCAGAAGTAGATTCTCCTTGTAGCAGTCTGTGTTCCTGGCTATATTTACACACTATATGCCTTGAAACTACTTGATACACTTTCAAGCTGAGATTTAATTTTTCAGGGAACTTTGGCAATTAGGTGCCATTCATTTCAGTGGGAGTTGTACGTCTGCATCTCCCAGGCAGTTTTGAAGATCCCCAGCACTAAACTCTGAAAACTCCGCAGTGCAAACAAGAAACAATTCTCCCAAGTGAGAACATTCGTACATTTGGACTTAACTTGTCTGCAGTCTGACTGGCTAGTAATGAGCTAAGGTTCAGCCACCATGCCACTGAAAACCAATCTAAAATTCAGAGGTTTCAAACAAAGCAGCAAAATGTGCATCTCTAGTGGGCGGAGCTTGTTTTGTGGGTGGAGCTGGGAAGAGCAACACATTTTTTTTCTCCAACTCAATCCCTTTGTGCACATTTTCTACACTGAGTAAGGAGTAGATTCTGCCACCTGAGTCACACTAAGTACTTCGCTATGTGGTTAGTTCTGCTAAAATCATATACACGTACAACCTATTTCTTTGTACAGTTTGTGCATTAAAAATGATGACTAATGAGACTATGAATTGTAAAAATACAAACTTGAAAAATCTCAGCTTATATTTTCTGATGTTTAAAGAGAAAGAAATATGTTCAGAATCAACACATGCTGCAGTGGAATTGCGATCTGCTTTACATGTCCTAAGTCATTATGTTCTAATGAAATCCACCTTTTGGTTCTCATTGAAATCAACAGGCCTTAAGCATGTGCTTAAGTGCTTTTCAGAACTGGGACCAAAGGCCCTGATCCAGGAGAGCACTTGAGCACACGCTTAACTTAAGGTATGTGATTGATCCCACTGAATTCTATGGGGCTACTTACATGCTTTAAGTTAAGGGCATGTTTAAGTCCTCTGCTGGATCAGGGCCTAAGTGTTTTGCAAAATAAACTTGGGCTTAAAGCTAAACACATGCTTTGTTGAATCAGGGCCTGTGGCACCATGGCCACCACCCAACTCTATTTCCCTTTGACTTCAGGCCCCTTTAAAACTCACCCTGTCTCCAGTTGCATTCTCAGCCCCAAGCCTTTTAATTCAGACTTCACCAGGCAGCTGCCAACAGAGTTGGTCAGAAACAGAACTCCAAAGTCCCAAACAAACACAAAGTCTTTCATCAGTTCCAGCTCCAGTTTCCTGGGGTTCCTCCTGCCTCTGGCAGTCCCAGCTACTTCTCTCAGCCAGAGCCCTCTGCCCTGCAGATTCCTGGTGCCTTTTATATTGGGAATTCTTCCCCTCCGGCAGGGCTCATCTTGTAATCAGGGCTGGCTTAGCCCAGACTCTGCAGCCCACAGCACCTTATGGTACATGCGCATGGATAGGCACATTTTAAAAAGTCAAATGCAATTAAGAACTATATTTCTCCAAGGATACCCACCCTAGGAAATATTTTACCCACAGGTTCGGCTACTACCCAATTCCTAATATTGCAGAGGCAAGTCCGTTTGCGAAATTGGCATTTGGACACCGACTGGGCACCTTTGTGCTTTGAACGACTTAATTTAATTCATTGTTTTTGTTCTATTCCCTCTCCAGATACATTTCTCAAATCTTATGTCCCTTTGTCCTCATCAGTGGTCTCAACTCTTCTCAACCTAATAGTCTGTGAATTTGTGTGTTGTTTGCACCTTCTTCCAGGACATTAATGAGGCGATTAATTAAATCTGGTACTAAGAGTACATGTCTAGATCCCAGTTAGGAGTACATCTCTCCTAACTCAATTCAGGACTTTGTTAATGGTTCTTAACACCTAATACAACCTGAATACATTTTTCAATGCAATATCAAGTGCTTTAATAACATCTAAGTATTTCACATCTACTGCCTGCCATCCATCCAATCAGCTTATAATTCTGTCAAATAAACCAATCAACATTTCTGGTGAAAATTATTCTCTATTAGAGCTGAGTGAATAATTCAGAACGAGTAATTTATTCCATGAATGTAACAGAATATCTTCAAGCACAATCCAATTTACTTGTTATTCCAATGTATCTGATTATTCATTAATCCATGGTTGACCCATGAATAGTTAAAATTCCAGGTGAGTGGCTTAGGTGATTTACTTCAATGGCACCTGGGCTGGCCAGCATCTCTGAAAATCAGGTCATGTATTTACAGTCCAGGTTCAACAAAGCACTTAAGCATGTGCTTAACTATGAACACAGGCTTACATTCCATTGAAGTCACTGAGAGTTAAGCAAGTGCTTAAAGTTTTGTTGAATCAGGGCTCAAGTGCCTAAATATAAACTTGGGTGCCTAAACCACAGAAGCATAGAATCATAGAATATCTGGGTTGGAAGGGTCCTCAGGAGGTCATCTAGTCCAACCCCCTGCTCAAAGCAGGACCAACACCAACTAAATCATCCCAGCCAGGGCTTTGTCAAGCCTGACCTTAAAAACCTCTAAGGATGGAGATTCCACCACCTCCGTAGGGAACCCATTCCAGTGCTTCACCAACCCTCCTAGTGAAATAGCGTTTCCTAATATCCAACCTAAACCTCCCCCACTGCAACTTGAGACCATTACTCCTTGTTCTGTCATCTGCCACCACTGAGACCAGTCTAGATCCATCCTCTTTGGAACCCCCCTTCAGGTAGTTGAAGGCTGCTATCAAATCCCCCCTCACTCTTCTCTTCTGCAGACTAAACAAGCCCAGTTCCCTCAGCCTCTCCTTATAAGTCATGTGCCCCAGCCCCCTGATCATTTTCATTGCCCTCCGCTGGACTCTCTCCAATTTGTCCACGTCCTTTCTGTAGTGGGGGGCCCAAAACTGGACGCAATACTCCAGATGTGGCCTCACTAGTGCCCAATAGAGGGGAATAATCACTTCCTCCGATCTGCTGGCAATGCTCCTACTAATGCAGCCCAATATGCTGTTGGCCTTCTTGGCAACAAGGGCACACTGTTGACTCATATCCAGCTTCTCATCCACTGTAATCCCCAGGTCCTTTTCTGCAGAACTGCCGCTTAGCTGGTCGGTCCCCAGCCTATAGAAAGTCATGGGGTTCTTCCTTCCTAAGTGCAGGACTCTGCACTTGTCCTTGTTGAACCTCATCAGATTTCTTTTGGCCCAATCCTCCCATTTGTCTAGGTCACTCTGGACCCTATTCCTACCCTCCAGCGTGTCTACCTCTCCCCCCAGCTTAGTGTCATCCGCGAACTTGCTGAGGGTGCAATCCAATGTAGCTACCCAAGTTTGAAAATTTTGGCCTCAATGTCTGGTGAATATTACAAAGCTTTCGTTTCTCACATGCGCAGCACACATCTGGGGAGAACACCGTGCCAAGTCACCCCTCATTCCTAAGCCTGGTTTGCCCAGTCATTACATTACAAGCACTCACTAGAAGTCTACAGTGATCAGCAGGGCCAGCTCCAGCTTTTTTTGCCACCCCAAGCAGCAAAGCAGGGGGAAAAAAAATAAAAAAAATAAAGCCTCGACCGGCGGCACTTCGGCGGCAGCTCTACCGTGCCGCTTTATTCTTCGGCGGCAATTCGGCGGCAGGTCCTTCCCTCCGAGAGGGACTGAGGGACCCGCTGCCGAATTGCTGCCGAAGACCCGGACGTGCCGCCCCTTTCCATTGGCCGCCCCAAGCACTTGCTTCCTTCGCTGGTGCCTGAAGCGGGCCCTGGTGATCAGTCTCATGAACTCTCCACAGACTTACTATTTATCTTTTTATTATTTCATGACATTTAAAAAAAAATGTCCTAAGGGTTTTTCTGCTTCCCTGCTGTGAGCAACAACATGAACCATGCTTGGTGCTACCTTTCCTCCTCTCCTTCCTCTTCATGGACCCGCCTGCTGCCTCTTCGATTTCTGCACTGTTCTGCTGTTACTTGTGCCCTTTCTGTGGAGATCTGGGACAGTGGGCGGATGAGGGGGCAAAGGGCATACAGGTGACGTCTTTGCAGCACAAGACCGCTGCAACTGGCCATCAACCAAGTGCTGTGTTCAACGCATATACAGGGCATGTCTCCGCGGGAGCTTTGAGCTAGCACGCTCGAAATAGCAGTGTGGACACTGCGGCACAGGCGCGTATGGACTCAGTGCGCCGGGTGGCCTTGTGTACTCCATTGGCTGGCCTGTGCCACTACCCGTGCTGCAACTCTGTTCTTAGTGTGCTAGCTAGGGGGTGTCTGTCCATCCAAACTGGGACGCTCTCTCCCAGCAGCAGTGTAGACGTGCCCATACAGAGACGTTAGATAAAAACAAATATTCTGGCCGGAAGGTCACAATGTAACACGACTTTAGTTTTTAGAACTCAGAACGATAACACACAAGAACCCCCCAACCAGAGAGACAAAGCAGGCTGGCTCCCTAAAAGAGAGGCACAACTCAATTTACCTTACTCTAGGCTGGCTGGCTGCAGACTGACTTCTACTAGGCCCAGATCGGACTCTTCCCTACAGAACACATTCACCTGCTGGCAGGACCATGAAAAACCCTTGAAATTTGAAGTGATAGTCTACAATTTTAACAGTTTTCAATACACCACACAAAGCAACTAAAGTGACGGTCCCCCTTCCTTTTAAGCCTCCACGGTAGTGTGCCAAAGATATCAGGTTTGCCAACTGAAATGTCAATTGACGAGAACCATTGTACTAACAGCAGCTAATTCCTTTAGATACAGTTGAAGCGGAGTCCTTTGAGTGAGGGAGCGAGTGGGTGTGACATCTATGAACGCTTTCTTTCCAGACCGCAATAACATATTACTCTCCTCCGATCAACAAAGAACCAAGTACAGAAATGTTCTGATCAAAGGCAGGTTTTGTCTACCTGACCTTTGGGAGAAGGTGTGAGAAACAATGGTCTGATTAAATATGCCAGGACGTTTCCATAAAGAAAGGAGTCTTAAAAAAAAAAAACCACCCACCCAGTTTCTTGGCACTTTCAGATCTGGAGTTAGGAAATAATAAACTACCTCCCCAAGGAAGAAAGACCAAAGGCCAATTAGACATGAGCAGGTACCCTATCCACCACAGATCATTAACTTGGCTTTTATATGTGTTCAAAGAGGCACATTCTAATTCTGCTGATGGAGCGTGTCAGTTGGTGATTAATTGCCTTTGCCTTGCCACCCAACTGCTAACCAGCTCCAGCCTAGTTTTTGTTATTATTTGAACGGCAAAGGCAACCCATGCTGAGATGTCAGTATAATTGGCTGGTGTTGGCTGCGTATTTTAAATATGGTTTATTGCAAAGTCTTCCTTGTCCTTAAACCAAAACAAAGACAAAAGCCCAATGCGCCCAACCTTTGAGAACATGGTGAAAGTGATGTACATCACGGAGAATCAGGAGAGAAGCCATACAGATACCTGTTAACAAAAATTCTGGTTGTTAAAGGGCAAGTACCAATTGCCATGGCTTTCACATGCTCTTCACACCACGTTAGCTTTCTTTAACACTCTTTTTGTTCTGCAGAGACCAGACAGGATGAATACAGGCCCTGATTCTGCACAAACTTATGTTTGTGTGTAACTTTAGGCATTTATCTAATCCCATTGAACTTACTTGGACGACACATATGTATAAAGTTACTGAACGGTGCAGTGTTGCCAGCTCTCAGATTTTATCCCAAGTCTCATGATATTTGGTATTGTTCTTAAAGCCCCAGGCCCTGGAATCATGTGAATACACAGAATCTCAGCTTTCATTTACAAATCAAAAGCCCATTTCTAGCCCTTATGGTTGTGGAGAAAAGCTTGAAAATATGATCCCCAAAGGTTCAAAAAAGCCAGGAGGCAAATAGAAAATCTCCACACTTATTATTTTGAAAATCCCATGATATTTTGGGCCGTGACTCATGATGCTTGAATGCTTAGGGTTGGCATTAGCTGGATCAGGGCCTTAATCAAGAAAGATATATTATGATAGACTAAAACAACTTGCTGAAGGGTAAGCCAACACTTTGAACAAAAAGTAAAGGCCTGCAAAACTTTTCCTTTGGGAATAGTCCTTATGGAAGTAGTCTTACTGCTGTTGGCAGGACTGCTTGCGTGGGCAAGAGTTTGCAGATGGGGCACTATTTTAAGGTGATAGGAGAAGGAAGTTTGCAAAGCTGGAGGTTCCATTTTAATTTTATTAAAAAGGCAACAGAGTAAACAAAATCAAATACTAGGCACAACATGCTGCAAAGGCAAATGCTGTGAGATGAGAGTAGCCTATGGGTTAATATATAGTGTTTTAAAACTCTCATACTGGGTCCACGTAGAGAGGAAGAATGGTCCAGTGGTTGGAGTGCAAGGTGAGGACATGAGAGCCCTGGGTTCAGCTCCTTGCTCTGACCACAGGCTGCCTGTGCATCTTAGGCAAGTCTCCCTGTGCCTCAGTTCCCCATCTGTACAATGGGGTAACAGCTCTGTTCTCCCCCACAGGGGGCTTAGGAGGATACGGAGATTAAAGATGGAGAAACGCTCAGATACTATAGCCGTGGGCACTAGATAAGTACAATTGACAGGCCTTAACTGTAACTACAGCACAGCTTCTGCTCTGCTATAACGTGGCTGATACAGCACTAGAGTTAGAGCTGGTAAAAATGGGCAAAGCTCAATATTCCCATTTAGCAGAGGCCAATTGGCAGTATTTGAATGGAGGGGGAGACTGGAGAGAATTATATGCCCTCATCTTTGCGGCATCCATAGAGAGTGACAGCAAAAAGACAGTCCAGTCCAGGTTAGCAATACCGCATGCCTTGTCTGGGTTGATGTTTCTTAGAGAGGTGAAGTTGAATAGAAAGGATAATGGTGCCTCCATCCCATCCTTTGACTTGTCTATTCAAGCTGTCAGCTCTTCAGGAGGGACCGATTCTTACTGTCCCTAAAATGTCTAGCACCAGGGCCACCCAGGGGCGGGGGCAAGTGGGGCAATTTGCCCCAGGCCCTGCAGGGGCCCCCATGAGAGTTTTCAGGGGCCCCACGAGAGTTTTCGGTGGGTCTTCGGCGGCAGGTCCTTCAGTGCCACCGAACACACCCAGAGCAAAGACCCGGAGCTTCTTCCGCTCCGGGTCTTCGACGGCAGTTCGGCGGTGAGGGTTCCTCCTGCTCCGGGTCTTCGGCAGCAGTTCAGTGGCGGGTCCTTCACTCGCTCCGGGACCTGCCACTGAAGTGCCCCGAAGACCCGGAGCAGAAGGACCCCCGCCGCCGAAGACCCCAGGCCCCCTGAATCCTCTGGGCAGCCCTGCCTAGCACAGTGGGGTCCTGAGTTCAGCTGGGGCCTCAAAGTGCCGCTATGGCAAAATAAATCAATAGTGAGGAAGACGGCGGCCGAGAGAGCTAACGTGGTGGCAACATGCCTGCCTGATCCTTGCACATACCGCAGCTAATGAGTAAACATGTCAGCTTAAAATTTGCTTTGAATGATTCATATTTTTCTAAGTTTTGAAGTGTTAAATTATACATTGTCCCTCTGCCCTGATGGTTTCAGGGTCAAAGATATCTCCTAAGGTAATGTAACGTTTTAAAATGGCTGCACTGGTGCTCTGATGAACTACCGTGAAACCTATCTAAGACTGGCCTTGTTGTACTGTGCATGATGCATCCAGCACTAGGGGGAAGAAACAACCAGTTTCACAGATGGCATGTACGATGATCACAGATTCCTGTACGATGATCAAGTAAATTCCCCTCATTTTCATTGCAAAAAGTGGTTGGTAAGGTGGTTCTCCCAATAAACACCAGGGGGCGTATTGTCTATAATGATATCAAAATCCGCAGTATCCCTCGGATAGCGAGACCATATCTGTATCCATTCCAGGGTCTTCCCTGAACTCCTTTTACACTAGCATGGCAAAGTTATCATTCCAGTGGGGATCTTATAATGCAGTTTTGTCACCTCATCAGAACCCCAAGGTATAAATATAGATTTATATTTTATCACTTAGCTATACATTATTTTGACTGCCATTTAAGGTCCTGATTCAGCAAAGTACGTAAGCACATGTTTAATTTTCAGCATGTACTTACATCCCACTGAAGTCAATGAGATTTAAACACATGCTTAAATGTAACATGCTTAAATAGGGGTGCTTTGCTAAACTGGGGCCTAAATGCCTTAAAAATTAATAGTTGTCCACTATAAAATATTGTCCACTGGAGATTTTTAAGAATAGGTTAGACAAACACATCTCTGGGATGGTCTAGGTATAGTGTCACCTATGTATACAGGGATGGACCTTCCTTAATGCGGGGTGATTAACTAGATGACCTCAAGAAGTCCTTTCCAGCCATACATTTCTATGATTTTATGTCCTTGTATTAAAGTTGAAACATCAAATGCAGATAATTGCTAATAGGTTGACAGCAGACATCATGAAGAATAGCGTCTGTCAATGATCAACACGACAAAGCCACGGTGCAGTGCAATGACACCAAATGTCTGCCTAATTAAAAAGGCACATGGCAAGCAGCACCATAGATGTTTCAGTCACAACAAACAATTCTTCCTGGGAAGAAGTCTGGGACCCCTCTGTCCCCGCAGGTCCCCTGCACCTGCTGTAACCCTGGTTTCTGATATCTCCCTGTATCTTCTCTTCCACCCTTATCATCTCCTTTCATCTTCTCTTCTCTTTCTATACCCTGGGCCTGGTGCAAAGCCTACTGAAGTCAATGGAAGGAGTCTCATTGGCTGCAATGGGCTTTGGATCAGACTTCTAATTCTCTTCTGTCCATCCCACTCCTTTCCTCTGAGCCTTCCAGCCCCAACTCTTCCCACTGATGACTACTCACTGTGTACCTGGACCTACTGCCTTCCTACACATTTACCCAACATCTTTCTGTCCCCTAGGAGGGCTTCCTCTCCTCTTCCCCCTCTTGAGAAAGCTCAGTGAGGACAGATCCTCAGTTGGCATAGCTCCACCATGGTCATGGATTTACATCAGCCTGAATCTGGTTCAACATCTCCTTAGAGTGGGCCTTCAATAACGGAGAAACACGAGGCTTTGCCTGATTAGTCCATTGTACGCAGCTCACAATCTATACTAGCTCCAGGACTGCAGGAAAAGCACCACACCAAGGGCTGATAGGAACTACAGTACCACAGTCAGTGTCTCTGCAAAGCTACTCCCGGTGTGTTAAATAGTGTGATGTCTCCAGAAAGCAACTGCATTTGACTAACTTGGATAATGCCTTTTCCCAACGGCTGTTCCTAATCCTCTACTCAGATGATGGACACAGTTACTGACCAAAATGTGGGAGTGAGACGACTTTTAGTATCGGGACTAAGAGTTTCCCTTTAGGAAGCAGAGGTTGGGTTTTTCTAAAGCCCTCATTGAAGTCGAAAGTTTTACTGTTGGCTTCAATGGGAGCAGAGTCAGGCTAATTCTGAGCACTTTTGAAAAGCCCAGCCCTCCTCCTCTCTTTTACTTGCTTTCCCATCTGTGCTAGCTGGGATGGTTTTGTTTCTTACTAATAAATGTTGCTACCATATTGCTAGCCCCTAGCACTCAAAGTCATGAGTCAGCCCACCTCAGTTCCCCTCACCCCCCAAATCAGGAGATTTTTAAAAACAGTATCTCTTGGGGCCTTTTTACCTCTCTTCTCATGCTGTAACCATGCAGGTTCTGGTACTTATCTGGCCTTCATCACTGTAGTATCTAAGTGCCTTGCAATCTTTAACATATGCACCCTCACAACACCCCTGGGAGGCAGGGCAGTGCTGTCAGCCTCAGTTTACCAGTGGGGAACTGTGGCCCAGACAGGCTGTGTGATCTGCCCAAGGTTGCACAGGAACTCTAAGGCAGATCAAGGACTTGACACCCAGTATCCCAAGCCTAGGCTAGCACTGTGAAAACTGGCCCCTCCTTCCTCTCATTCATGAGGTCAGACTTTCCTGTGCAACCACGGAGACTACACGACTCCTTGTTTTTTAAATGAAAGCTGAGATTCTCACCTACTGACATGCCCCCAGAAGCTGGGGCTTTAAGAAAAAGCATGTAAAAAATGACAGCTGATTATGTTGATTAGAAACATTAAGATATGTCTTTCATATTGGCCATTACTTCAGTATTTCCAATGGACAAATCAAACTTGTGTTAGCCCTGTTTGACAACACACCAGATAAGAAAGAATCCAGCTGGAGCCTACCAGTTTTTAATACACCTAATTTCTGGAGTTGTTATGAATGTTGTAGGTTGGTGTCACTGTCAAGTATCAACAACAATGTTTTAAATGACAAATAGCTGCTGCAAAGTGACCATGTGTTCTTTGAATATTAAGCCAAACACTTCATTGCAGTAAGCCCTGAGTATCCATGTGGTTTTGCCCACCTCCTCAGGGACCTTTATAGTGCTCCCCTTCCTATAAACAGTTTAAAGTCGTAATGGTAAACACACAGGTCGAAAACTAAACTTGCATTCGTTACACTTGTGTTGACTATTTGTGACAATACTAGAAATGTTTACCAGTCCAGCAGAGCAGTTTACACAGGAAACCCCCACACATTTACCTCTTCTGCCATGATTAATTCTTGGTTTACACTAAGGAAGAGACATAATGGATCTGGTTTTCTACACCAATACAACCTTGCAGGAGCTCCTGTGTACTAAACTCCAGCATTTTGTAAGTTGGTTTAAAAAACAGATGGAGGCCCTAATGTTGCAGATCTATCCTGAAGGGTTTAGTCTCTGGGTAGCTTCTCTCCACCCCCTGACTGATAGCTGACCTCAGAAAGGCCATCATCAGTAGAAGAAGAAAACAGTATGTGAGGAATATCAGAGGGGTAGCCGTGTTAGTCTGAATCTGTGAAAAGCAACAGAGGGTCCTGTGGCACCTTTGAGACTAACAGAAGTATTGGGAGCATAAGCTTTCGTGGGTAAGAACCTCACTTCTTCAGATGCAAGTGAAGAAGTGAGGTTCTTACCCACGAAAGCTTATGCTCCCAATACTTCTGTTAGTCTTAAAGGTGCCACAGGACCCTCTGTTGCTTTTCACAGATTCAGACTAACACGGCTACCCCTCTGATATTCCTCACATACTGTTTTCTTCTTCTACTGATGATGGCCTTTCTGAGGTCAGCTATCAGTCAGGGGGTGGAGAGAAGCTACCCAGAGACTAAACCCTTCAGGATAGATCTGCAACATTAGGGCCTCCATCTGTTTTTTAAACCAACTTACAAAATGCTGGAGTTTAGTACACAGGAGCTCCTGCAAGGTTGTATTGGTGTAGAAAACCAGATCCATTATGTCTCTTCCTTAGTGTAAACCAAGAATTAATCATGGCAGAAGAGGTAAATGTGTGGGGGTTTCCTGTGTAAACTGCNCTGCCAAGCCTACCGCTCGCCGGGTACCCTGAGGAGCCCATGGTGTTCGACCCCTTGGAGGACACTGTCCGGACCCAGGTACCTCTAGAGGGGGAGGTAGGAAGTAGCCCCAGGAGCGGTGCCAGGGTTTTTGGCGCCCTAGGCAGGGGTCCTTCCGCGCTCCTGGTCATCGGCGGCAATTCTGCGGCAGGGGGGTCCTTCCGCGCTCCCGGTCTTCGGGGCACTTTGGCGGTGGGTCCCAGAGCGAGTGAAGGACCTGCTGCAGAATTGTCGCCGAAGACCCGGAGCGCGGAAGGACTCCCTGCTGCCGAATTGCCGCCAACGGCAGCAAAATGCCGCACCCCCCGCCCCAAATCCTGGTGCCCTAGGCAACCGCCTAGGTCACCTAAATGGAAGTGCCGGCCCTGAGTAGCCCGGGGGCAACCGACCCTTATCTGACTGCAGCACTGCCAGAGCCCATGTCAGTGTGTTGCGACCAGGATCCCCACTGACAGCGGCAGGCCCTCTGCCGCTGCTAGGGCCCCAGGCTGGGACGCAGTGGAGTGGGTGGGCCAGGTTCCCCCCACTCCCCAACGTCTGGGTGGCCGTCTCCCCCTTTCCCAGGCCCTTCGGAGCCAGGACCTGTGCCTGTTTGCTCAGCCCCTGCCTGAGGGCCTGAGCTATTGACTCTGTACTGCCCCACCCTGACCCAGGCCCAGGGATTATTGTTTAATGGTTTGCTCAACCCCTGTCCGAGGACCAGAGCGTGGGACTTGCTACTGCCCACCAGCCGGGCGGGAGTACCTGTTTGTTTTGCCTCTACTGCCTGAGATCCCGTGGCCAGACTAGTTCCCCGAGGTAACTGGATGGATGTAGCGAGGCAGCGTGGTTCCCCGCCGCCCCAGGGAGGACCGAGCTCCAGCCGAACCCTTCTACACATGGTGGAGAATGCAGGCAACGGTCCCCCGATCCCTGTGAGAAAGGATCTGAGGAAGAGCGTGCCCAGGAAACCAATGGACATGGAGAAGGTTATTAAATTCTTGGCTGAAAGCCAAGAACAGCAGCAGGCTGCCCAGCTCCAGCAGCAGCAGCTGGTCCAGCAGCTCGGGACCCAACAGGAACAACTGCTTTTGGAGTAGGGACGCCAGAACCAGCAGCAATGCCTGCAGTAGTTGGCGACTCTGCTGCCCCGTCCTGCGGAGCCCCAGCCTGCGGGGGCCACCGGACTACCCAGCGTAGCCCCTCCAGTCCAGTCGGCAAAGATGGGCCCCAACAATGACCCAGAGGCCTTTCTTGTGACTTTTGAAAGGGTGGCACGAGTCGCCGGGTGGGCCCAAGACCAATGGGCTACCCTCCTGGCCCTGTACCTGACCGGGACCGCCCAAACAGTATATCGGGGCCTGTCCACGGACGCAGCACGGGACTACACCTGGGTAAAGGCGGCAATCTTAGATGCCCTGGACGTTTGTCCAGAGACCTTCTGACAGCGGTTCTGAAGCCTGGTCTACCCTACTGGTGCCCGATCCCGGATGGTAGCTCAGGAATTGAGGGAAGCATGCAAGCGATGGTTACAGCCCGAAAGGCGAACCCCAGATGAGCTCACTGAACAAATTATTCTGGAGCAACTTGTCCATATATTCCAGTCGCAAGGAAGGGCCTGGGTCCTTCGCCATCGGCCTGCGACGCTAGCTGCTGCCATCCCCCTGATGGAGAATTTCCTCGCCGCCGAAGCACCAGTGGGACCAACAACCCGAGCTGCCCCATCAGGACTGGAGCTCCCTAACCCAGAGAAAAAGTGGGCCACCCAGGTTGAAACACAAAATCCTTCACGGGGCCAGGAGCCCCGACCCTGACCTGCCAAGGGCCTGGTTCGACAAGCCCCGACATCTCGGCTCATTACCCGAGGGGCAACTGAAGCCCTCCTGGGGCCCGACGGGAACACTGCCCTGGCGTGGGTGCTCGGACCTTGAACCCTGTTTTTCCTGCGGGCAATATGGCCATTTACAGCGAGACTGCACTGAGATGGATTGCAGCTTTGGCCAGGTCTGCACGGGAGAAGCCCGTGCCCGACGCCCACAGGCCGCCAAGATTTCGATGCCAGTGGTTGTCGGGGATTACCCAACCTTGGCCCTAATTGATTCAGGCTGCAGCCAGACACTGGTTTGTCAAAGCCTCAGCCTCCAGGCCGACCCATGCCTGGGGACGATTTGTCTACAGTGCATTCACAGTGACATACGACCCTACTCCAGTGCCCAAGTCTGGCTGACCGTGGATGGGGTTACGCGACCGATGGTGATCGGTCTGATCCCTCTATTCGCGTACCTGGTAATCCTGGGGTAGGACTGGCCAGATTTCCCAGAAGTCCTCCACTCAAACACCGGGGAGAGCCCTGTGGTCACCCCAGTACTGGAAGGAGGTCTCCCCAAGGCCTGGTTAGAAGGGAGGGAGGTGGCGGACCACAACGGACCAGGGGAAGAACCCTAGGACTCCCCTCCAGAAGCTGCTGATGAAACCCCGCTTCACACTGACTTTTGCCACGACCAAAGGGCCGATTCCACCCTCAGTCATGCTTACAAGCAGCTGGCTGCGGTCGATGGGGCCATAATTGACCCGCATTGGGCGACACAGTGGCCACACTTTGAACTGCATCAGGATCGCCTCTATCAGGTAGAGCAGGACCTGTGCACGGGAGAACCCCAGACCCAACTACTCATGCCTCAATGTCACCAGCGAGTGGTAATAAAACTCGCCCATGACATCCCTGCGGCCGGACACTTGGGCCACGAGAAGACTCTAGCCTGAATACTGATGCGCTTCTTCTGACCCGGCGTACAGCAGGACGTGAGGAACTACTGTAAGTCCTGTCTGGAATGCCAGCTAGCTGCTCCCCCGCAGACACCCAAGGCCCCCCTGGTCCTCATGCCCATAGTCGAAACGCAATTAGAGCGTGTGGCCATGGACCTGGTGGGCCCCCTCCCTAAAAGCATAGCCGGGTTTCGGTATGTATTAGTCATGGTGGATTATGCCACCCGTTCCCAGAGGCAGTACCACTCCGGAGCATCACTGCCCAAACCATTGCGGGTGAGCTCGTGAAAGTCTTCGCTCGCGTAGGCCTGCCCCGGGAGATTCTCATGGACCAGGGTACCAACTTTACTTCCCGACTGCTGTGACAGGTGTGCGAGCTCCTAGGGATCAAGCAATTGCGCACCTCAGTTTACCATCCGCAACCCCAACGGCTTGGTCGAACTATTTACCATACCCTGAAGGACATGTTATGCAAGTTCCCCCCAGAAGAACTACGGCGATGGGACCAGCTACTCCTCCCCCTGCTCCTGGCGATCCAGGGAGTGCCCCAGTCCTCTACCAAGCTTTCCCCCTTTGAGTTGCTATATGGGTGCCGCCTGAGGGGGCTGCTAGACCTAATCCGGGAAACCTGGAGCAAGCTCCATCACCAACCCAGGGCCTCTTGAAATATGTCCTCCAGCTCCAGGAATGCCTCACTCAGGCCGGGGCCCTGGCTCGGGAAAATTTAAAGGCCGCACAAAAAGCTCAGGCTCAGACCTACAACCGGGGCACACGGACCTGCGACTTTCCATCCGGTGATCAGATTTTGCTCCTCCTACCCTCAAGCAAGTCGAAGTTGCTGGCCCATTGGCAAGGGCCTTATGAGGGAGCCCAAAAAGTCAGGCCCGTCACTTACAAGATCACCCAGCCCAACCGGTGCAGGAAAACTCAACGATACCATGTTAACCTCCTGAAACCCTGGCGGGAGCGAGAAGGACTTTTAATTAACCCTTACCCGCCGGATCCCAACCGAGGCCCCCACGTACCCCTAATGGAGGACCCTGCGGGACCCCAGCTCGGGGAGGTACTGACCAAGGAGCAACGTAAGCAGACCCAGTGCCTCCTGCAGGCGTTCCCGCAAACCTTCACAGTCCAACCGGGATACACAACCCTAGTTCATCATACCATTCAGACAGAGCCTGGAGTGGTGATTTGGGAGTCGACCAGGCCCTTGCCACACCGCATGCGGCAAGTCATTGAAGAGGAATTACAGGCCATGCTGGACCTGGGAGTCATCGAACCATCGCAGAGCAAATGGCGCAGCCCGGTAGTGCTGGTACCCAAGCCCGATGGTACGCGACAATTCTGCATCGACTTCCGATGCATCAATGTCATCTCAAAGTTCGATGCGTAGCCAATGCCCCGGGTAGATGAATTGCTGGGCCGGTTGGGAGAGACCCACTTCATCACCACCCTTGATCTAAGCAAAGGATACTGGCAGATCCCCCTCAACCCCGCCTCCAGGGAGAAGACTGCATTTGCCACTCCACTGGGCCTGTATCAGTTTACTCGGATGTCCTTTGGCCTCCATGGGGCCCCAGCAACATTTCAACGGCTGATGGACCGTCTCCTCCAACCCCACCGAGACTATGCTGCAGCCTATCTCGATGATGTGGTTGTTTACAGCCACCATTGGGAGGACCACCTAGAGAGGGTAGCGGCAGTCCAGAGGTCCCTGTGGGCAGTGGGGTTGACAGCCAATCCAAAGAAATGCCGCATTGGATGGCAAGAGACCACCTATGTAGGATATACCATCGGGAGAGGACAAGTGAAGCCCCTCGTGGGAAAGGTTCAGACAATAGCGGCCCACCATGAAGCGCCAGGTGTGCCAGTTCCTGGGACTTGCTGGCTACAATCAGTGGTTTATTCTCTGATTTGCATCGATCGCAACCCTCTTGCCCGGGCTTTTGACCAAGGACAGCCCCCGGCGGGTGATTTGGACTTGGGAGTGCGAGGAGGCATTCCAGATATTCAGAGAAAGTCTCTGCCGCGAACCGGTCCTATACAGCCCAGATTTCGACCGGGAGTTCATCTTCCAGATGGACGCCTCAGAGGTAGGACTTGGGGCCGTCCTGTCCCAGGAGGGGATTGAGAAGAACACCCGGTCTTATGCATTAGCTGGAAATTGTTTCCCTGGGAGAAGAACTATGCGGTGGTAGAGAAGGAGGCCCTTGCGGTAAAGTGGGCTTGTGATGCTTTGCGTTACTACGTCCTCAGAGCCCCGTTCACGCTGGTCACCGACCACGCCGCGCTCCAGTGGCTGGCCAGAATGAAAGATAATAATATGAGAATAATGCGCTGGTACCTGGCACTACAGCCCTATGCTTTTACGGTTTGCCATAGGGCGGGGAAGGACCATGCAAATGCAGACTTTCTGTCCCACATGGGAGGTATGGAAGGGTCTGGCCCCGACAAGCGGGAGCCAGACTTAAGGGGGTGTGTGTGTGTAGCGAGGCAGTGTGGTTCCCCGCCGTTCCAGGGAGGGACGAGCCCCTTCAGCCTACAAAGTGGGCAGAGCCAGTCAAGCCTGCGTCCGCCCCCCAGAGGTCAAGGCGCAGGACAGGAAGTACAAAAGCCCAACCCCAGAGCTCACTAGAGACCCAACCGCTGGAGAAGCCAGAGGCCTGTGGCCTAGCTCCCGGTTGGGAGACCTCGGCAATTGGCGGCCGACCCGAGGACTGGCCAGACCAGCAGAGGCCTGATGCCGACCAGACCCCGGAGAAGCTATTAAGCTGCCCATCTCTAGTTACCCAGAGTAGCTGCCAAGCCTACCGCTCGCCGGGTACCCTGAGGAGCCCATGGTGTTTGATCCCTGGGAGGACACTGTCTGGACCCAGGTACCTCTAGAGGGGGAGGTAGGAAGTAGCCCGGGGGCAGCTGACCTAGTCTGGCTGCAGCACACCCAGAGCCCATGTCAGTGTGTTGCGGCCAGGATCCCCACTGACAGCGGCAAGCCCTCTGCCGCTGCTAGGGCCCCAGGCCGGGACGCAGTGGAGTGGGTGGGCCGGGTCCCCTCTACTCCCCAACGTCTGGGTGGCCGTCTCCCCCTTTCCCAGGCCCTTCGGAGCCAGGACCTGTGCCTGTTGCTTACCTGTTTGCTCAGCTCCTGCCTGAGGGCCTGAGCTATTGACTCTGTACTGCCCCACCCTGACCCAGGGCCTGGGCCTGTTGTTTAACTGTTTGCTCAGCCCTTGCCTGAGGGCCTGAGCCACAGACGTTGTATTACCCTGCCCTTACCCAGGACTGGGGCTTATTATTTAACGGTTTGCTCTACCCCGTCCGAGGACCGGAGCGTGGGACTCGCTACTGCCCACCAGCCGGGCGGGAGTACCTATTTGTTTTGCCTCTACTGCTGCTGCGGCCTGAGATCCCGTGGCCAGACTAGTTCCCCGACATAACCGGACGGACATAGCGAGGCAGGGTGGTTCCCCGCCGCCCCGAGGAGGGATGAGCTTCAGCCGAACCCTTTTACAACAGCCCAAAATGCCGTTAGCTTTCTTGGCAACAAGGGCACGCTGTCGACTCATATACAGCTTCTCGTCCACTGTAACCCCTAGGTCCTTTTCTGCAGAACTGCTGTCTAGCCATTCGGTCCCTAGTCTGTAGCAGTGAATGGGATTCTTCCGTCCTAAATGCAGGACTCTGCACTTGTCCTTGTTGAACCTCATCAGGTTTCTTTTGGCCCAATCCTCTAATTTGTTTAGGTCCCTCTGTATCCTATCCCTACCTTCCAGCGTATCTACCACTCCTCCCAGTTTAGTGTCATCTGCAAACTTGCTGAGGGTGCAGTCCACGCCTTTCTCCAGATCATTAATGAAGATATTGAACAAAACCAGCCCCAGGACCGACCCTTGGGGCACTCTGCTTGATACCGGCTGCCAACTAGACATGGAGCTATTGATCACTACCCATGGAGCCCGACGATCTAGCCAGCTTTCTATCCACCTTATAGTCCATTCATCCAGCCCATACTTCTTTAACTTGCTGGCAAGAATACTGTGGGAGACCATATCAAAAGCTTTGCTAAAGTCACGGAATAACACGCCCACTGCTTTTCCCTCATCCGCAGAGTCAGTTATCTCGTCATAGAAGGCAATTAGGTTAGTCAGGCATGACTTGCCCTTGATGAATCCATGCTGACTGTTCCTGATCACTTCCCTCTCCTCTAAGTGCTTCAGAATTGATTCCTTGAGGACCTGCTCCATGATTTTTCCAGGGACTGAGGTGAGGCTGACTGGCTTGTAGTTCCCCGGATCCTCCTTCTTCCCTTTTTTAAAGATGGGCACTAGATTAGCCTTTTTCTAGTCATCTGGGACCTCCCCCGATCACCATGAGTTTTCAAAGATAATGGCCAATGGCTCTGCAATCTCATCCGCCAACTCCTTTAGCACCCTCGGATGCAGTGCATCCGGCCCTGTGGACTTGTGCTCATCCAGTTTTTCTAAATAGTCCCGAACCACTTCTTTCTCCACAGAGGGGTGGTCACCTTCTCCCCATACTGTGCTGCCCAGTGCAGCAGTCTGGGAACTGACCTTGTTCGTGAAGACAGAGGCAAAAAAACCTCTTCCATGCCATAACTGTAATTTCCCATCATTTAGCAACAGCAACAGATGCCTGGGAAACACAGGCTAGAATATTACTACATCCTGGTGGGGAGCAATTATTTCTTTATTCTTGAGATTTATGAAATAACAATGAAAAGGGGCACATGCCTGAGCACCCTAACCACATCCGATACCCATGTAAGAATACAATAAATCCCAAACCATGCAGAAGCACGGAGGATAATACTAAGTAACCAGGCAGTGCAAAAAGAAATCATAGTCTCAATTTTTTCCTAAACATTCTCTCTCCTCGCCTCCCCTCCTCCTCCCATGCAAACAATCTCTGCTTCTTGCTAAGAAGATAGCCCTTGTGACCAGCAGATTCTGGATATTTCAGACCAGGATGGGAGTGCCTTCCAAAGGGAAGAGACCACAGGGGCCCTTATGGAGAACACTCTGCCAGCAGCCTCATTATTATACCAAGGGGGAACGGATCCTAGCTCAAGCACCTCATCAAATCTCATTGCCACCGGATGCCCAGAAACTTCCTCCCATAGGGCTAGTAAGGCCTAATTCTTACTAGCCAGGAGGACCAGCTCTACATCTCACTTCATGAAGATGGTTTATTAAGAGCCAAACATTGTGGCCCTACATTCCACTCCAATGGGCGGACAACAGCAACAACAGCCTCCTCTGAAGGGCCACTGTCTTCATAGACGCAAGCAGTTTCAGCGCTAAAATCCTCTTGAACCAAACCAGAACCATAGCTCAGCTACTGGTACTTGACTGTATTAAAGAACTACTCCTAAAAGCTACCATACATGATCATATTTCCGGAAGTTGTTGCTGTAATTGAAGAAAGAGGCACTTGGATTGGTGTGACAAATGCGGGCAAGTCAGGGCCAGGCGGCTACCACACAAACAGTAGAAGCTCAGCTCAGACATCTGCAAATATCTGATAGATCCTAGTACAGAAGAAAAAGCTGTTCATTATGGGCCTGAACCTATGTCAGTTGAAGTCAACAGCAAGACTCCCTTTGACTTCAATGGGGTTTGGATCTGGACTTAGATAATTTGCCAAAATGTTATAAGCAGTAAAGGGGAAATTTTCAAAGGCACAAATGGCAATTAGGTGCCAAACTCCCATTGGAAATCAATGGGAGTTAGGTACCTCAACTATTCATTCTGCCTTCGAAAGTCTCCCCCTAAATTCTTATCATTTGAATTTTGAATTTCCATTGGTACAAACAGAAGGGGAGCATAAATGGTGCCATTTCTCGGGGTGTCACTATATGGAACCAAAACTAAGTGCATCAGTGAATCCACTAGCTACAAAAGGAATGTTTATGAAAACAGCATTTCTGAGGCCGACTTAACAGTGTACAAAAACAATGAGGAGTCCGCTGGCACCTTAAAGACTAACAGATTTATTTGGGCATAAGCTTTCATGGGCAAAAAGCCCCGGACTCCTTGTTGTGTTTGTGGATACAAACTAACACGGCTACCCCTTTGACACTTAACAGTGTAGTAACTATAGTGCTTGTTTCTTTGGGTTTATTGAATTGCTAATTATTCTTAGTCAGTTTGCAGACGGTGACTGTGAAGAGTGCCTGTAACAAAGAAGCAGGAATCGAGACACGTTTTTCCTCAGGTCCTGAACAGAAGCCAGATCACAGAAGTGCACATTAAAGAAGGGAAGTGTCTTTCCATTTCCCCAGTGTTACTGAACTGTCTGCAATTAGCTCAGCTACTAGTATTTTCCATGGGTTTTTGTTTTTGAATGTATCTTTTTTTTTCCAGCCCCACATACGGAAGGAGTTCCACAATCTTTCTGCCGCCCTTTCTGGCCTTTATCACCTCTTTCCAAAATGTCTGCCTCCTAGGGCACTCCTGTGGCATGTAGTGGAGTGTTAATTTCCTCGTGTCTCAGACACATTTTCCTGTCCCTTGAGGTAATGTTTGGAGAGTTCTAAATTGGAATTTTGATAGAAAACAGGTGACTTTCATTCTCTTCCTTCATTTCTACAGTGTTGTTGTAGCTGCGTTGGTCCCAGGATACTAGAGAGACAAGGTGGGTGAGGTAATATCTTTTATTGGACCAACTTTTGTTGGTGAAAGAGACTAGCATTTGAGTTTACACAGAGCTTAGACAGAGCTCTTCAGGTCATTTTACAATCTTTGCTTGTCTTGAGGCCTTATTTTAGACCCAGCCTAGCCATAATTTACATTATTATTGTTATTGTTATTTTATACTTAGGGCTAACATCTACTCTTTGAAAGATCCACAGGGGTAAATGCTCCCTAAATAGTGTCATTGTTCTTGCAAGTTACACCGATGCTGACTTGGAAATCTGTATTGGCCGAGGGAAGGGTTTAGACAGATGTGTTCTGGTGGAATTCAGGGTCAGTGTTTCAACAGTAGCTACTCTTGCCCTCAACCATGCCTCCTGGGGGGGAAGTTTACAGCATAAACCTGTTGTTTTTTTGGAAAGAGAGACAGACGCATCTACTGATTGGTACAGAAGCAGCTGTCAGCCCCACAATTACTAGAGACCAGAGTCTCTCCTGAGATCTGTAGTGTGGTTTGTCGCACAGAATTTAATTATTAAATTACTTAATGCACTCTTTGGCTCACCTACATGGAACGATCACAGCACATACAGCTTTCAGACAAGTAACATAAATAGCAAATGGGGCTCTCTCAACATGTAACAAATCCTCTCGATGAAATGTTCACAAACCATAATGCGAGAAGAAAGAAAGAAAGAAAGAAAGACGAATAAGTTGAACCATCCCCACTGGTCTATGGAACAACCTAGTTATTGATACACCAAGAGTAAGAAAGCAAACCAGGCTGTATAGTGCAGTCAAAGAAGATGAACTAATGGAGTTTTCAGACCTGGAAAGTGATCCCCACTGTGTGTCAGATACACATCTGTCACTAATGAGGGCCTATGCATATTTATTAATGCAGAACAACATTTAAACTCATCCTACACACACAACTCATCCTGGTACATACACAGGCATCCATGTACATCCACGCACATACAGCTACATGCACACTGCAACCATTCAGACGGGGGAAAAAACACTAGACAAATGTGCAAACAAATAATAAAATATATATTTAAATATAATTGCAATACAGTAGCATTGTCTTTTTACTGACCAGTGTGGCCCTTGAAGAGCACTAGATTCCAGACTACTGGAGGTTAAACAAGGCTGTGGATATGATATATCTGTTCACTAGGAATGTATATAACAACTCTGCTGCCCACTGAAAACCACGTGACAAGTTAACTCATGACATTGTGCATGAACAGCTATATAGGAAGCATCAGCTAAGCCAAAAACATATGGAGACTGGTTGTTTTCTCCTCACAGTCGGCCCTTAGATTGTCAGCTCTTTGGGGTAGGCACTAGGTTTTAGCAGCACCCACCGCAGTGGGATCCTGGCCGTGATTGGAGACCCTAGTTGTTACCACAATAGGAATATTAAATAATAATAAAGAATCTACAGTATCTAATCAAAAAGAACAGGAGTACTTGTGGCACCTTAGAGACTAACAAATTTATTAGAGCATAAGCTTTCGTATGCATCCAAAGAAGTGGGCTGTAGTCCACGAAAGCTTATGCTCTAATAAATTTGTTAGTCTCTAAGGTGCCACAAGTACTCCTGTTCTTTTTGTGGATACAGCCTAACACGGCTGCTACTCTGAAAAAAATATCTAATCAATGATTTCCCAAAAGCAAAACCACACTCTCAGCTCCTCAGCTAGCGAACAGTGGCACAGCTCTGTTGGTTTCAATAGAAGATTAATTTAAATGGAACAACACCAGTTTATAGCAGGGGAGGATCTGGCCGACGTTCTTAGTGTAGCTCACATCCTTTGCCTTTCGTTCCCTTCCCTCCAGCTATGGACACCCTTGTGCCTTTGCAGGAAGGGGCAGCTGGCACCTCCATTTCCAGGAAATGAATCCACAGGCACCTACCTTCGTATTTCAGGCTTTTTCCCCTTGTCCTTCTGAGAGGCTTCGGGTTCTGGCTTGGTCTGTTGGATTGGCGAGTGCTGTCTCCTGCTGCTGCTTCTTGTTCATTTTCCTGTTTGGATCCCATTGGTCTGTGAAACAAGGAAGAGAGGAGTGCTGACGGGATGAACATACCCAAGGCACTGTTGACACATATCATAACATATAGCTATGGCAAAGCTGTCACACTGAGCTGAGAATATTCACTTTCTTACACTCCCTCCTCCCTGGTCATGAAAGCAGTGTTAGCCTACATGTCCTAACACTACTGGGTAGAGTTATTCTGTTGCCTTTTCTACTATCCCTCTAACAGCCATCCAGCCCTACTCTGCGGATTGCTGCCGGCTATTGGAGCACTTGATGGAGGTGGCCTGGCTGGCCATTCTCCTTATTTCCAGCTACTAAATAGATAGATAGCTAAAACATACTTGGTACTTCTTACTCTTCCCCCAAAACAATTGCCACAGGGACATTACGTGATCACAGAGAGGAGATGAGATGGCTGTGTGGTCATGGATGGGGCGGGCAGCGGATCTGTGCACTTGTGAATGGGAAGGGGAGGTGTCCCTGAGCATGTGGTCCATGCTATGAAAAAATCTGAGAACCCCTGTCCTGCTGCAGTGTGCAGAGCAAGGTGCAGTGTGCTATATGTGACACTGAGCTACTCCCTTAGAGATTGCATTTAACGACAACAGGTGCACACCGCCAGCCCCAACCACCAAAAACAGGAAAAAAGAAAAACCAAAAAAAAAAAACACACCAAACTTACCAAGTGTGAGAGGCTGCAGGGCTTTCACAGCGCCCCCTACTGCCTCCCCAAGGTCGTCACACTAGCCCATGACAGCAGCTGTGCATACCACCCCTGGGCCATCCTGGGGAGAAGACAGGGGCATGTGGAAACCCTACTGCTGCTGCAAAGCCTTTTTCTTCAGTGATGTGTTTTCGTCAGAAGTGTGATGCTCATCGAGTGAGATCAGGATGCCATGGCGCGCATGGGTGCTTGCGTGCTGGATTGCTAGGTGATACATCTGAGGTCTAGTGACAGCGCCTGCTATACTCTAGGTGTGTGTTTTCCTGCGGTACCTCATTTCACACAGCATTGTGCGAATCCTCGGCACACACCCCTAAAGTGGTTAAAAGGAAGCGATTCCCCCAACTGCTGGAAATCCACACACAAGTCCGCCCGCGGTGTATTTCTCCACACCATCATTCTAGAACGGATGAGGATGATTCCCGCGAACAAAGGCCATGTCTGGACGAAAGATCCGTGGCAGCGAAGAAATGCGCTCGTGCGAGCAGTATGCTGTGTGTTGAAATGATACACGTGTTTGAAGGCAAATCATGCTACTCTATATACTTGAACAGGGATCATTCAATCTTCAAATATCTTTAGCTTCTAGGATTATTTTTATTTGCACTGCAGTAGTGGCTGGCAGTCCCAGTCAGGGATCCGGGCCTCACTGCTCTAGGTGCTGTACACACACGTACCCCAAAGAGCTTATAATCAGAATGGCTTCCTGTTTTCCTGGGGACTGAACTACTTTACTTCAGAGCTTCCCAGGGTCTTCCCTCAAATATCCTTTCAATGAGATGTGAAGAGCAAAATGTACTCTAGAGCTATTGAATTACTCGTTTCCACACCTAACGTTACATGGCTCTGTTGTATGAAACTAAATTGAAAACTGACTGTATAATCTATCAAGATAATAATGTTCAACGCTACTCACAGGTAACCTAATTATCAACACAGGGGCCAAGGAACATGCATAAGTAGTTTTAAACAGAGGAGCTCGCAAGTGAAAATGAAAACATTACATTTGCTTTAATAATATAAAAGAAAAATTACTGTAGCGAGGTGTGTCGAAGATGGTTGGTTTCTTGATTTGTTTTAGGAAAGTTGTCTGTGATTCATTGCTAACAGTGAGAAAGGCAAGATGAAGAGAAGCAATGATACAGTGTATACATGGCACGGTTACTGTAATAATTTCCTTGAAATAATTAACAGTTAGGAGGAGGTTGCATATGCTATTCCAGATGTGAAAGAACAACAGATGGGCAGCTTTCTAAGGCTCTGATAATAAAATGACCTAACACTCTATTTAGAGAAACAGAAATTCTTCTCTTTGGCTGTTTACAGATTTTAGAAATATCACGATAAGCAAATCCAGACAGTTCAAAGCAATGATATAAAGGACAAGTGGATAAATAATGACCCAACTTTGTTACGAAACAGAGTATAACTGTTGTATTGCTAATATAAACATAGATGACCTTTATATTTGCTCAACTTTTCGTCCTTAGCACAGGAAACAGCAGATGATCTTTATCAGACAGTAGAATCTTCCACTTTGCTTCTACTATTGAGCTGTGGGGCAGATTCTTATGCTGACTTTAAGGGCATGACAATGTCATTATCTTTTCAAAGCACATGCTGAAAACATGATATGGAGTGGAGGAGAAAGACACATGGCTTCCTGTAGCCTGGGGATAGCACAAACCTGGGTGACAGGCATCCATGCCCAGGGTTGTCCTCTTAATTTTCACAAAGCGAAGTCACAACATGAATAAAGTTCACAGTAAAAATAAAGCTGCAAAGCAAGAGAGTCCTATAAACATAACCTGGTGGAACAACATCTCAGCAGTTGCACGTTCGTTTTTATACAAATACAGCTAACGAATATTGAAAGTTTCTGGATCCAGGGAATGTTTTACCTGGGCTTGGAAGAATTTGAATTTGTTCTTAGTAATTCATGTATTTGCATTACAATAGCACCTAGGCCCTAGCCAAGATTGGGGCCCCACTGTGCTAGGAGCCGCACAAACACACAGTGAAAGAGTCCCTGGCTCAGTGAGTTTGCAATCTAAACAGAGGCAAGACAACGAGTGGCGGAAAAGTAATACATTTATCCCCATTTTACAGATGGGGATCTGAGGCCCACAGTGATTAACTGACTTGCTTAAGGTCACACAGGAAAGTCTGGAGCAGAGTCAGGAACTGACCTCAGATTTCCCACCTCTTAGTCCAGTGCTTTAACTACAGTATGTCCTCCCACTCTGCCGGGGGAAATTCAAGAGAAATTATTTCTATTGAAACACAATTAGTCAGGGATTAATGTATGCTATATGCATCCGAAGAAGTGGGCTGTAGTCCAGGAAAGCTTATGCTCTAATAAATTTGTTAGTCTCTAAGGTGCCACAAGTACTCCTGTTCTTCTTCTTGCTACTAATTCCCTTTCCCCTCCAATTATTAGGATTAATTAATATTTATACAAAGGTCATGCCCAGAGGCCCCAGTCAGAGGCACCTTTGTGCTGACACATAGAACCACACAGCTCTTGGCCCAAAGACCACTGTACCTCCCTCCTCTGCCACAAACAAACATCAGAGGGGTAGCTGTGTTAGTCTGAATCTGTAAAAAGCAACAGAGGGTCCTGTGGCACTTTTAAGACTAACAGAAGTATTGGGAGCATAAGCTTTCGTGGGTAAGAACCTCACTTCTTCTTGCATCTGAAGAAGTGAGGTTCTTACAAACAAACATGACACAAGTCATTCTGCTCTTTGGTGCTCATGATCAATGCTGAATCCAAAGGGACAAATTCCAAACAGCAAGCCTTTGATAACAGGCTTGTGGGTTCCCCCCTCCCCTAGGTGAGTGCTGTAAGCTAGCAGGGATGGGACAATGCATCTCTCTTTAGAACTGAGAGGTGCCAAAGGGTGGCTAGTGGTGCCTGACACAGAGTGGGTATGAAGACAATATAGTGAAAGCCAGTGTGGAGTGAGGGGACAGGGCCAGTAGGCAGGGCAAGCACTGGGGGAGTGGGGGCATGCCGGTGTTGGGAAGGATCCTGACTAGGGGAAAGGAGCTATGGATTGGACCACAGTTGGCATCTGGAGTGGGCCCACATACCCAATGGCCAGTGCCTGGAAGGGGCCCAGGTACCCAATGGCCGGCACCCAGAAGAGGCCCATGTACCCAATGGTTGGCACCTGGAAGGGGCCCAGGTACCCAATGGCCAGTGCCTGGAAGGGGCCCAGGTACCCAACGACCAGCACCTAGAAGGGGCCCAGGTACCCAATGACCGGCACCTGGAAGGGGTCCGGGTACCCAATGGGTGGTGCCTGTAGAGGGCCTACGTACCCAACCGCCAGTGCCAGGGGAGGGAGGACCATACTCAACAGCTGGTGCCAGGCAGCAGCCACCATTTTTGGTATGCAACACTGATGCTTTGGGAGATGTTTCAACACATATGGCTACAAAATGCTTCAGGAAGCTGTTATCCATATGGCTACTAGGTTTGGAGCCGTATGCATCCAATCCCTACATGGCAGGTGTCTCACTCTTCCTATTGGCTCCTGCTCATGTAGATCCCAGCTCTTAACATCCCCTGTGTTCCTGCATTTGCAATGAAAGGAGGGAAGAACAGGAAGAACACGTTTCTATTTACTTTTTTCAAATATTATTGGATTTAACTTTTTTGCCTCTTCCTCCATTTACTTCTGCACCACTGTTTCTCCCCCATTTTCCATGGCCCAGTCCAACCCCTATTTTCTCAGCAACTACCCCGGGATGGTGCAGCTGCTCTCAGGATGTTGATCACAAAGGCTAAATTGGGGATTTAAACTTTGCAATAATTAGCATTTATTGACAGTCTGCATCTTAGGTCCCAATTCAGCAAAGCACTTAAGCAGATGGTTAATTTTAAGCACACTGTTTAAATGCTTTACTGAAACTGGGCATTGGGTCACACATTCACGGCAGAAGTTTGGGGTGGTGCCCAGCTGCAGACCAAGGGGCAGTCGCAAGGCAGGTGAAACATTGACAATAGCAGCCACTCATCAGCTGGCACTGTTCCCATCCAGCAGGGGGTGCTGTGCTAGTTCCATAGAGCTGCCTTGGAGATGGCATTAGACTTGGTTGTAAGATGTCCTTGGGATTCATATTACAAAGGTACAGGCTTGGTCCCTTAGGCTCTGAGCAGCATTGTATAGATATCTCACGGTGTACGGGGGGTAGAAAGTTCCTTTGCCAAAGAATTGTCTCATTTGATCCGACTGATTGAATATAACTAGCTTTCAACCTGCCTGCTGAGGAAGCTAGGCTGGGACAGTGCTTTGAAAGTAGAGCCTCAGGGCATTGAATTCTGTTAGAACAATATCATCCAGGTCCTTAGCTCCGCAGTGGACTACGGCTCACCTCTAAGCTACCAGCAAACAGCTATTAAGGGAAGTAGTCATGAGCAGACTTTAATGGCAAACTCCAACACTTGGCTCTGAACATTACATCCCATTGTCCCTTCCTCTGCCCATCTCTAACATGGCTTCCCTGGCAGTCTGCCACAATGACTGTGGAAAAAGCTAAACCGGGAGCTGTTGAACGCTTTCCCCAGCATTATCACCAGTCAAATAATATCAATTAGAAGTGTGGGCTGCCAAGGAATTCCTGGTGGAGCTGGGCGGAGGCTTTCTGTACAAGGAGGATGAGTTCTAGGGACTGGACTTCCGTGAAAGCTTGTTACTTAAAATTGTCAACAAAAGTGAAGGAGAAGAAGAGGAGAAGTCAATGAATTACAGAATGGAAAGTACACCATTGTTTCCTGATTCCTGAACTTTACTGGATTCCCAGAAAACAGAAACAAACTGATCAGAGATAAACAAGCACTGATGGTGAAGCAGAGAAAACACCAGTTTACCTGATGAAACTTGTGTAGAATTACAACAGTGCTGGGAACATACACAACAAAGTGAGAGCAAACTGCTGGAAGAGAATGAACAGAAGACTCCCAAAGAGGAATCTACTGCTCACAGTCCGGAATCATAGTTTTTGTGCCATTTTATGCATCGCAAGGCAATAGAAATAAAAAATGAGACGAGATAATACAAACTTTCAAAAAGAGCTCAGTCCCCACTCCGACACCTACATGAAGGGCTCAGATTCATAAAACTGCCAGCGCCCAGCACTGGAGAATTCCCCACTTCCTTCCACTATTGATAACAGTGGAAATGCTGGGCCCATTGGAAAATCTGACACCCTCCCCTCTTCTTTTTGGGAGGGGGGTGTGCATCAATGGGTGCTGAGCTCTTTGGAAAATCTGTCTCGGAGTCCTTCTGCAGTATTGCCAATCCCTAAAGTTCAAAAAACCAGAACATGAATCAGATGGTCCAAAATCATGAGACTGACTTAAAAATCCCGAAATAAATAAATAAATGAAATAATAATAAATACACTGATGGTTCTGTTTTATTTGCCTTCCGGTTTTTGAGCCTACAGGATGCCTTCAGGCCACATGTTCAAGCTTTTCTCCACTACCATGAAAGCTAGAAACTTTTTTATGACAAATGGAAGCTGAGATTTCTCACGTCAGCCCAAGCCTCAGAAGACAACGCTTTAAGAAACACACCAAATATCATGAGAATTGGCAAGGCTGCTGTTGTGCCTTGTTATGCCAGCTGTCTGTGTTTGTGTTTCACTATTTCACTGTAATGTTACCTGCGCCCTACGTGCGGCAATGAAGACGCACAACGGGCTGAGTTAAGGATAGACTTTCTGCTTTTAGGTTGGAATTTCCTAGCCATTTGTGCAACAACTTCATTGTCACTTACAAAGACCGTTTTTATTTAACTTACTCTTCAATGTTCATAACTCTTATAAACTTGGAAGGGGAGTTCTCGTCCTCATTTCTTTGTTTATTTCTATCTTTTCTGTTTGCAAACACTGATCTTCTGCACTTTGAGAAAAAATAACATTGTCCCTCTGAAAGATGGAGATAAGCCAGAACCAAACCATGGATCCAAACATCCCCAGACTTTGGAGTAATCAAAATCTTGACCTGAAGCTCAATTCTGCAGTGTACAGCCATCTTTCATTTCTATATAAGTATAGTCAGACTTAATATGGGTGGCTCATAACGTTCCTGCAAAACAGTTTGCTATTGTGTTCAAGTTGCTTCTGTGGGTTCTATTTCCATTAAACAACAAGAAAAGAGTAGATTAAAAAAATCCTAAAAAAATGAAACATTTAGAATCTGGAGGCTATTCCTTGCCATGGCCCCAATTCAGTGAAAGTATTTAAGGACGTGCTTAAATTCATCCCTATCAAGCTAAGCACTTTTCTGTATGCTTGAAGTTAAGCATGTGCCTATGTGCTTTGCTGAGTAAGAGACTAGCTCAGGACAATTTTTAGGTAGTTCAAATTGTTGTACCTAAGCTTCTTAATAGTATCCTTGCAGATTTAGACCCCAACCCTGCAAAGATTTACACATGCCTAACTTTGCACAGGGTGGACCGAATTTCACACCGCGGAAGCCAACGGGAGCTTTGCTGTTGACTTCAGCGGGCACAGAATCAACCCCCGCAAGTCACCCCACTGAAGTCAATGTGTAAAATGAAGCACAGACGTAAGCCTTTGGCAAGATGGGCCTTTGTTTGTTCTTTTATGATTTTAAGATAAACAAGCTGAGATCTAAATGACCACGGAAAATTAAATACACTCTTCTCCTTTGTGGTTGAGGACAAGATGAAACAAGAATCTGTGCAACATATTTCATGCTTGTGTTTATCTAAGAAAAACATTTTCTTAATTCATTTGTTTATTCGTCTTTACTTTTAGCCTCGCTTTCTTCATCACTTAAAAGAAATAAAAGTCAATGGAAGAAAACCCCCCAAACACCTGGCAGTTGATTTCAATGATAAACCATTAGAAGGCAGATCCAGCCATGGCTCAAATGAAAACAGAAAAGCTCACGCTGATGTAGCCACGTCTCCTTTAGCCAGGTTAACCTAACTCAAATGCAGGCTGCACTGGAGAGCTGGCTCTACTGATCTGTTCTAATTGGCGGCATTAGTCTCCCATGCGGCACTCGTGTAATTTTCTTTTACGAGCAGTTTCACAGAACTAAGAATAATGGATTGTTTTCCAACAGATGTAATTAAAAATTGATGGAGCAGTTTCACTATTTCACTGTGCTGTTAGTTAAAGACTGGAGAGTGAATGTCACTGAAGAAATAACCGACTGCATTTATGGAGATTATGGGTCTGTTTTGTGTGGCAGTTTTTCAAACAGGCTACAGTTTTATCCCCATTTATCCAAAACCCTATAATCTGAACCTCCACAGTATCCAAACGCCTTCCTTGTCTTGCAAGTATCTCATGCTGGGGAACAAGGAAGGGATTTGGATAATACAGAGGTTTGAATAATAGAGTGGCTACAGAGGAGACCATCCTGCTCTGAATGGATCCTTAGAGGTTTTTAAGGTCAGGCTTGACAAAGCCCTGGCTGGGATGATTTAGTTGGGGATTGGTCCTGCTTTGAGCAGGGGGTTGGACTAGATGACCTCCTGAGGTCCCTTCCAGCCCTGATATTCTATGATCCTATGGCAGGCACGGAGTCCTTTGCAGCCCCGCTGTCCTGGGAGCAAGTAAGCAGGGCAGAGCACAGAACGCTGGCCACTGCGAGGAGAAAGATGAGTCCCAGGCCACAGGGGAGGCCACTCCGCTACTGACTGGCTTTTGTCCTCTTGACTATCCAAATTCCCCATTATCTGAATAAAATCTGTTCCCCCCCAGACAATTTGGGCAGTATACTGTATATAGGGACTGAGGGTGGGATTTACAAAGGAGCTAGGTTGTTTTCAGTGGGACTCTCTTAACGTCCTTTGGAAATTCTCAGCTTTAGGCTGGGATTCCCCACTCGGGGACATTGGTTTCATGCCATGCAGAATTACGAGGTGTAGAACTGGTATAACAAAGTGGAGGATCAGGCCTTTATGCTTTCAGTATTTATTTAGATTTCAGTTTTAGACAAACTCCACACCAAAGAAACCCCACCCCCCGCCAAGCTCTGGGGAATCCTCCACATACGTTTATTGCACAAGAACATAGGAGATAGAAAATAAGGATTGAGCAAGGCACAGAACTTCTTCCTCCCATCCAAACGCACATCATGTAGTAACCAGTCATGTGACCAAAACACCTCTCACCCACGATACTTTCCTTCCATGGAGATATGATTGCAACACGTGCAGACACACCTGAGCTAACTTTGATCTAATGTAGTGATACTCAGACCTCAGTGGTTCAGGAGCCAAATTAGCGATCAACATTCCCCAAAAGAGCCAGAGTAGTGTAAATTCATTGTTTCATTTATATATATATAATTCTCACAGCAAAATGACTGACCAAGTATTATTATTTTATCAACTACAACTGGTTAATAACATAGTAAAAGCCTCCTGACTGGTTAATAGCATAGATTGCTTCATAATTAAACCACACAGTGTTTTATATCATGTGCTGCAAAGAGCCGCAGGAGACGCATTAAAGAGCCACTTGCCGCTCGTGAGCCTCAGTCTGAGTATCGCTGAGCTAACGAGATCAAAACTCGCTCAAGTAACAATAGTAGTGACACCATGGCAGCGGAGGCTAGCCACGTGAGTACATACCCAGGGTCTTGGGCAGGCAGAGCGAACCCATGTCACTGCCACTCCATCGCTATTGTTACTCAAGCTAGCTTTGATCAAAGCTAGCTGAGGTCTGTCTATCCATGCTGCAATCACACCTATTGATGCCAGTGCAGACATAACCTAAGAGAGAAATCCCACACATCACTATCTCAGCTGTCTGCTGGTACATGCTCAAACTGATGGACTTGGCAGTGTGTGTGCAGAATATCACGCAATTCCAGACCTTGGGGAGCATCAGAGAAGGAGCTTTTCTTGGTAAAATCATTAGAACACATCCGTTTACAAAAGGAACAGAGTTGTGCTTTCTTTTTCAGAAAGATACCGCAATGATAATCACAGATATTTTAAGTTTACCCCAAAACTTCTGTTTCAGTCATTTGATGGTTTAGATAAAACTAGGTAACTCCATGGAACTATGAAAGGCTCTCAGCTAGGGGCTCGAAGTCCAGTTCCAGCTCAGAACTCTTCCACAATTCAAAGGGTTTTGTTTGGATCCACTTGGCATATTACTGAATATTTTTAAAAGCATCTTCCTTCTAATTTAGGATCATAATCAAATCATATGGAATCAAATCATATCAAATCAAATGGAATAATCAAACCATATCAGACTTGAGGTCCACCTACTTCAGCTTCACGGGGGGCTGGTGATGTTCTTTAAATGGATTTTGTGCTTTAAATTCCTAAGGCGCAATCACCTGACTTGATTATTCCATTTATCTTAGCTTTGAAGGCCCAACAATAGATGCTGAGCCTTTTACAGGCCCTGAAAATTTGTTATTAAAGCCTGCACCATATAATACTTAAAAGTATCAGTTGCCAGAACTGCCCACATCACTTAATGGTGTGAAAAGCAACAGAGGGTCCTGTGGCACCTTTGAGACTAACAGAAGTATTGGGAGCATAAGCTTTCGTGGGTAAGAACCTCACTTCTTCAGATGCAAGTTGCCACAGGACCCTTTATTGCTTTTTACAGATTCAGACTAACACGGCTACCCCTCTGATAGTTAATGGTGTGAGTTATCCGTACAAGAATGCCTAGTCTCAGACTTTGTGTACACCACCCTATTACACAGGGCTGCTGTGGTAGTCGGCTTCTGTATGAAAGCATAATTTTTCTCATCCCCTCTCTGATCATGGGTTGTGATCAATGGCTCCGTGTCTAATTGGCAGCCGGTTTCAAGCGGAGTGCCCCAAGGGTCGGACGTGGAGCTGGTTTTGTTCAATATCTTCATTAATGATCTGGAGGATGGTGTGGACTGCACCCTCAGCAAGTTTGCAGATGACACTAAACTGGGAGGAGTGGTAGATACGTTGGAGGGTAGGGATAGGATACAGAGGGACCTAGACAAATTAGAAGATTGGGCCAAAAGAAATCTGATGAGGTTCAACAAGGACAAGTGCAGAGTCCTGCACTTAGGACGGAAGAATCCCATGCACCGCTACAGACTAGGGACCGAGTGGCTAGGCAGCAGTTCTGCAGAAAAGGACCTAGAGGTTACATTGGATGAAAAGCTGGATATGAGTCAACAGCGTGCCCTTGTTGCCAAGAAGGCTAACGGCATTTTGGGCTGTATAAGTAGGGGCATTGCCAGCAGATCGAGGGACGTGATCATTCCACTCTATTCGACATTGGTGAGGTCTCATCTGGAGTACTGTGTCCAGTTTTGGGCCCCACACTACAAGAAGGATGTGGAAAAATTGCAAAGAGTCCAGCGGAAGGCAACAAAAATGATTAGGGGGCTGGAGCACATGACTTATGAGGAGAGGCTGAGGGAACTGGGATTGTTTAGTCTGCAGAAGAGAAGAATGAGGGGGGATTTGGTAGCTGCTTTCAACTACCTGAAAGGGGGTTCCAAAGAGGATGGATCTAGACTGTTCTCAGTGGTACCAGATGACAGAACAAGGAGTAATGGTCTCAAGTTGCAGTGGGGGAGGTTTAGGTTGGATATTAGGAAAAACTTTTTCACTAGGAGGGTGGTAAAGCACTGGAATGGGTTCCCTAGGGAGGTGGTGGAATCTCCTTCCTTAGAGGTTTTTAAGATCAGGCTTAACAAAGCCTTGGCTGGGATTATTTAGTTGGGAATTGGTCCTACTTTGAACAGGGGATTGGACTAGATGACCTCCTGAGGTCCCTTCCAACCCTGATATTCTATGATTCTATAAAGTTATAAAACTCCTCCATATGGTTTTATTAACACAGGTTCCAAACCCCACAACCCTGTCCAGACAGAAGTTGGCAAACAGGTCTGTCCTAAAGAAAGGAATGTGTCCTTGCCATAATTTGTATTTAAGCAGTAAACAGAGTCATCAAGGAAGAAAGTTCCACAAAGGAAGTTCAAACAGGTGAAAAAACCAGCAGGGAGTATCCTTCTGTGCCTCCTGGGTGTCAGCTGGAAATGGTTTTCATGCGGGAGATGGAAACTACAGTATAAAAAAGGAGGGACAAACACTCCAAGGCACCCGTCTCCTCTCTCCTTGCTCATCACATTCACTGCACTTGAAGAGACAAAGGAAGCAGCCATTGGACACTGGGAGAGGGGTCCTGACCTAAAGAGTTCGGTCAGTAAAATCGCTGAAAGCATGTGGTGAGAAAACTTTGTGTTGAATCTAACATATTTTGTTAAGTTAGGCATCAGTAAGCATTTTATCTTTATTTTTCTTGTAACCATTTCTGATTGTTATGCCTCATTACTTGTACTTACAATCTCTCTGTTTAGTTAGTAAACTAATTGTATTGTTTTATCTAATCCAGTGGGTTCAAGTTTAAAAGTCTGGGTAACTCCATTTGGGGTAACAAGTTGTGTTTATATTATTTCCTTAAAGGAATAATGGACTCGATATATCTGTACTGCCCAGGAGAGGACTCGGCAATACAGGACGTACATTTCTGGGGAAGGTCCAGGACTAGAGGAGTGTTGGGGTCACCCTGCAGCATAACCAAGGCTGGTACGAGCCAAGGTGTGGCTGGCTGGCTAGCAGCAGCACACACACCGACATAGCTAGGAGTGACTTACATGCTGAAGGCAGTTTGTGAGCAGTCCTGGCTGGAGGCTGCAGCAGCAAGGCATTGTAAAGGGTACCCCAGGTTACATGGCAGGGGTGACACAGCCACTCATTAGCCTAGATTGTGCCCTGGTTGTCACAATATACCCTGCCAGACTTGCAAATACAGATAAGAAAGAAAGAAAGATGAAGCTGTGATAGATAATTTGCTAGCACTTTGCACTAAAAATAGCTTTTCTTGATTCTGAAATGTGCTCAATTTTCTCTCTGATTTGTTTTCATGTTTGGAGCTACCACTGTGGCTCACATCAAACAAACATGGGATGTGAGGTTCTGTCAGTTGTCATGCAACATGATTCATTAACAAGAAAAAATGCTGACAGTTCAAGTGATGGTGAATTGGAGGTTGTAAGTCAGGATGAGATGACTGCAGTTGTATATTTCACCTTTATCCTTTTTCTTTATAAAATAAAAAACACCCGGTGATATATGTGACACTTCACTCTGAAGGGCTGGGCGCACCATTTAGGACTGCAGCAAAGGAAGTGAGAACTTTCCCACCGTGCTTTATAAAATACATATCAGCTTTGGCCTGCAAAGACCTATCAAAGAATTCAGAGTCCACCTGCTTATATCCCAGGGCCTCTTGCAGAAAACACTCACAATTTTTGCATGGTTGACTGAGTTCTGGAGGTTTGCCTTTGATGTAGATGAGATAAGTAAAATATGAAACATCATGGATATCAAGCTTCTCATATTCCCTCACTTAATTATCATTGTGACTATTACTGATGAAATTATTATGAGGAAAAGCTCTCGCCCACAAAGTTGTTTCGATGGGCTCAATGCAGTTTATCTGAATACAAGTTCCTCTGCATTATTTATTAGCTTTCTTGGTACTCAAAGTGAAGATTATATTTCACATTTTTTCCTCTCCAAAAACAACGCAATTCCAGGGACACTTTCCTTGGTCTATTAATCCAGATTGAACACTAGCATCTCTACTGAGTTGGAACAGGGTGGAGTTACAAAGAGCAAAAATGGTGTAAGCAAGAGAAATGCTTAGAGTCTAACAAGCAGAAAGTGAACTTCTGCATTTGCTGGACCCCAGAAGCTCCACAGTCTGCCTAAGCTATGAAGACATGAAGGCCATTTGCCTATGCAGAAAGGACAGTAGCAATGTAGTAGTGCAACAGGTATATTCTCTTCCTTTTGTGACTCTAGCTAGTGGTGATCATGCTCATGTGAATGACACAAAGGACTAAGTAAGCATGTCTTACTAGAGGAATGGGTTCTTCCCCAGTTGACTGACTATCCGTAAGCCAAGAAATAATTATACAGGGGTCACAGTCCAATAATTAGATATTGGGCTTCACTGGGATGTTATCTAGGGATGGTAATAATACCAATCTCAAAGCACTTTACAAAGGAGGTCAGAATCATTATCCCCATTTCACAGCTAGGGAAGCTGAGGCTCAGAGATGTGAAGTCAATTGCCCAAAGTCACACAACAAGCCAATGGCAGAGCCAAGAATGAAAGAAGAAAAGGGCCAAATCTTGGCCAGGTAGTTGTACTGCAGAATGGCAAGCAACAATCACCGTATCCATGTAATGGTCCACAACTGACACTATCATGGGAGCATTGGTTGTGACTCTATAGTTGAGAATGAGTTTTTCACCGGCAGCAGGGGTTAAGGACAAAATTTCAAAGCAGTTAAGTGACCTAGGAGCCTAAATCCCATTTTCAAAAGTGACTTAAGCACTAGATGGGGAGGGCTCTGAGTTACTACAGAGAATTCTTTCCCTGGTATCTGGCTGTTGGGTCTTTCCCACATGCTCAGAATCTAACTGAGCACCATATTTGGGGTTGGGAAGGTATTTTCCCTGGGTCAGATTGGCAGAGACTGAGGGGATTTTCACCTTCCTCTGCAGCATGTGGCACGGGTCACTTGCAGGTTTAAATTAGTGTAAATGGTGGATTCTCTGTAACTTGAACTCTTTAAATCAAGATTTTAGGACTTCAGTAACACATCCAAAGGTTAGGGGTTTATTACAGAAGTGGTTGGGTGAGGTTCTGTGGCTTGCACTGTGCACAAGGTCAGACTAGCTGATCATGACGGTCCCTTCTGGCCTTAAAGTCTATGAGTCAATGGGGCGTCACTGAAAATCAATTCAATTTAGGCTCCTAAATGCCCAAGTCACACAGATGCTTTTGAAAATGTTACTTTTTACCTATTTGTTTTGTATGACTAACATAATGTGTCTTCTGGAGTCCATGCTCTTAGATTATGCAACAAATTGTCTGAGAATTTGCAAGTCAATCTGTTAGTTTCTGAGTTAAAATGAATTAAGCAGGAGCTCTTTCTGAGTATTTCACCTTGGTTTGTTTCTTGGTCTCACTCTAGCTAACAAATAGCTTGTTACTAACTCTTCAAACTTTCCTCATAGTTAAAACTCATTGAAAGCTCATGCATAGGCTACTTTTGAAGAAATTCGATTGCAATCAAGACAAGTCATTAATATTTGTTCTTTCTAATAGCTGTGAGTATTATGGGCGGATCTAGGTCAATAGATCAGGTCATTTTTCTGTGACATAAGAAGCAATTCAACCAATCATAATCATTCCTCCACAGTTAATTTGCATGCTGCAATTCTAGTGTACATATGTGTCAAGAGTTTTCATTGGTATATTAATACATAAAACCACTGTGTTGAGTGTCAGTTAAGGTTGTATTACACAAAACATAGCTGACACAAAACCTAAAAACCAAGGAAATTAGAAGTTAAGGTAACCAACAGTACATACCCTCTTGTCTCCACCCAGACACACAGCTAACCACTAGCACAATCACCACATGCTATAGAGCAGTGGCTCTCAACCTTTCCAGAGTACTGTACCCCTTGCAGGAGTCTGATTTGTCTTGTGTACCCGCAAGTTTCACCTCACTTAAAAACTACTTGCTTACAAATCAGACATAAAAATACAAAAGTGTCACATCACTCTGTCACTGAAAAATTGCTGACTTTCTAATTTTTGCCATATAATTCTAAAATAAATCAACTGGACTATAAATATTGTACTTACATTTTGGTGCATAGTACACAGAGCAGTATAAACAAGACATTGTCTCTATGAAATTTTAGTTTGTACTGACTTTGCTAGTGCTTTTTATGTAGCCTGTTGTAATACTAGGCAAATATCTAGATGAGTTGATGTACCCCCGGAAGACCTCTACATATCCCCAGGGATATGCGTACCTCTGGCTGAGAACCACTGCTATAGAGAATGCAGACAATTCTTCCCATTAGACTTTTGGCCTACACTTAGAGTCATTTTTTTTCCTTTCAAAAGAGATAAGAGCATGGATTTGATGCTTGAACTACAGGTACCACAAGCCACACAGTACGAATGTCACTAGTGAAGTTCAATTGTTAAATTGCTTGTGTGCTATACTGCACCAACGATAATTAATTATTCTGCCTGGCAACAGTCTTTCCTTAGTGACATGGAGTGTGTTTCCGCTGTGCTGAGAAAGAAGATAACTAAGAAATCGGAATATACTTTGGACAAATGATTTCAAATAACACTTTGAGAGGCACTTACCCTTTTCTCTGGCTCTTCTGTATCTTAGATATTCATTCCTGTAGTTTTTCAGTTCTTTCTTTAAATCAGCATTAGAGCAACAATGAATTTATAAGGATTTCTAGGATGCCAATGAGTTGAATGAATTTGCTAGTCTTGACTGTGCCCAGAGCACAGCCAGGCTCCATTACAAACATAAAGCCAAAATAACTTCATTTTTGTTGCCCTGTAAGTATCCTATGGGAAGTGATCAGCTTTGTTCCTTTTATTTACTTAATGTATTTCCTGTAAAGCATGAAGATTTGGGACCAGACTTTCCAAAGTGCTCATCGCCCAGTAGCTCCTATTTACTATTCTCAGTGGGAGCTGCTGCGTGCACAAAACTTTGGAAAATCTAGCCATCCAGATTTAGGTGCCTGACCAGGAGCTGTTCGGTGCTGAGGCCTTTTGAAAATCTGCCTGTTGGTCAATACATCTGTTTTGCATTTATCAAATTCAATAACATACAGGATAGGGTTTTCAGAAATGGGTGTTTTGCGTCAGCCTAACTCTGTTCCCATTGAAATCAATGGAAATGTTACTATTGACTTCCCTGGGAGAAGAACGAGGCAGTGCTGAGAACTTGTTAAACTTTCGGTCTGTGCATTAATCCCACTGAGTTCAGTATATAGTCAGTCTACATCCATTTATAAATAGCATCATATTGCATCAAAAAAATAGCTCCCAGATATAAATCATCTTGAAACCACAATGGAAACCATCCTGGCTGATCACAGGCACTACACTCACCACACCCATACAGCACTGACACCAACACCGTCAGAGAGACAAGGTGAGTGAGGGACTATCTTGTATTGGACCAACTTCTGTTGGCGAGAGAGACAAGCTTTCGAGCTACACAAAGTACTTCAGCACCACTGATAGTCTCTTGATGGTCCTTATCTGGCCCCCATTACCACAGTATCTGAGCACCCCCCACATCTTTCATATATTTATCCTCACACACACCACTGTGGGGCAGGGCAGTGCTATTATCCCCCTTTTGCAGATAGGGAACAGAAGCTAAGGTGACCAGATGTCCCGATTTTATAGGGACAGTCCTGATATTTGGGGCTTAGTCTTATATAGGCGCCTATTACCCCCCAACCCCTGTCCCGATTTTTCACACTTGCTGTCTGGTCACCTAACAGAAGCACAGGTAGAATAAGTGATGTGTCCAAGGTCACACAGGAAATCTGTGGTGAAGCAGGGCATTGAATTCAGGTCTCTGGAGTCCCAGGCTAGTACAGAGATAACTATACCATACTTCTTCTAGCTTCGTCACTACAGCGACTCATGACAAATGTTGCAGACAGGTTACAAAAAACGGAGACATCATAATATGTACTAACCCAGAGATAATAGTCTTCCAAGACTGCTCCCAGCAAGAAACAAAATCATTTGCAGACTTTTCTATGAAACAATGAGAGCATGTAGGCCTTAAGCAACTCCTACTGCAGTAAATATCAGAATTAGTGCTTTGCTGAATTGGGCTTTCTATAGCTTATAATACCATCAGACATAGCTATTTAGGTGCTATGTGAAGCTATCTGGTTCTTTTAGAGGCATATTATTTTCTAGACACCTTAATGCTAATAATATTTGTGGAAGTTTAAAAAAAGAAATGGATGCTTGTACTCAGACAAAGATATAATTTGGCACGTTAAGGCAATTAAAATATGATTATTTCTGGAACTAAATTAGGGTGTCATTCTCATTGGCACTACAACAAATACAAAAAGTTAGAAAAAAATCTGTATTTATTTAACCAGGCAAAGAACCCTTGAGGTATACATATCAGATTAGTCAGATTGAACAGAATGGCGAGAAATTATTGACTTGAGATGTTTTCCCTGATTTCTTATAGATGAACTGCAGGTTGGAGTTATTGTTGTGACACAAAGGAAAGCTTTTACAAGCTCACAATTGCTTGTAAACATTTCAGTAAAAAGCTCCTCTAAATTCAAAGTACTTAGGGGGAGAATGTAATTCTAGTTTGAAGCTGCTATCACAGGACAGATTTACGACTCATAAAGTCTTCATTTGGTTATATTTTGCTGTCTTGTTTTCAGCACCCCAAATCATGGCAGAGTCTGCTGTCTTCATTAACACTTGCAGCCAGCTTTCAGATCCTTTGTAAATTGCTGTTTTTTTTAAACGAACTGTTAATCCCGGTGTTAACATAATATTTCATTATAGGGACATATGGGAGTGAAGGGCCAATTGCTGCTTCCATTATAAATGGGCTTTCTAAAGTTTAGTACACATCAGGCTGAAAGTTGACACATGGGCCTGCATGTAATTTTTTTTAACTTGCTGAGATCCATTCATTTGCTTTCAGAGATGCTATGTCTGGAAGCTCCAACTATCATTTTCTGACCTCCTCCGGCAAAATAATAGTCTAATTTTTCAGTCACTTAGTCCTTTGCATGGACAGCTGCTCATAGGAATTAAAAGGAAAATCAGAAGAGCTGAATTACTTAACTTTGCAAAGTGGCCAATATTAGCCTTACTATTAATAGTCCGAACAGTCCAAGAGCATGTTCATTGAAATTCAGGACAGCAATAAAATGTCAAGTAAACTGCAATTATCTGCAAATATTCATCATGTAATAACAGATGACAGGATTTAGGAGTGCTGGGGATTACATCTAAGCACACATTTTTCAAAAACGGAGGCCTAAAGTTAGGAGCCTAAATTCATATCTGGGCAGCTAAATAAGTGGCCTGATTTTCAAAGGTGTTGAGCCCCCAGCACCTTCCATTGACCTTTATAGCAGCTAATGGGTTCTCAGCACCTTTGAAAATCAAGCCACTTATTTAGATGTCTAAATATTAGATTCCTAATTTTAGGCCCCATTTTTTGAAAACCGTGGCCTTAATTTCCAGGGTTTGCAAAAAGGGAGATTCAATTATTGTTATTTATATTTTAATGTAGCCTGTAGTATAAGGCAGGGGACAGGAAAAGGGAAAAATGCTAACAATACAGGATGATGGGGCCTGCAAAGCTCCCTTGCTTATTGTTTGCTTGTTGCCTCTGAAAATAAGTGCTCAATAAAGGCTTGATCCAAATCCCACTGAAGTCAACGGGAGTCTTTCCATTGGCTTCAGGGAGCTTTGGATCAGGGCTTAAAGCCCAAATCTTTAGGCTGATGCTCAGTTCGGGCACTAGCCAGAGGATGAAGGGCGTCTGGAGGAGGAAAAATGCCCCACCTCCAAGCTACAGGTCTGCTGTATGTTGACTGTTTCAGTCTATCCCACTTAGTGGAGACTCCAAAAGGACTTCTCCCGAGGAATCAGGTTCATCTCCACTACTTCCCAACACAACAAAGAGAGGATTTGGGACCCACAGGTAGTGTGTCAGGTAGAGAGCCCCCAACACAGGGCACCCTACACACAATCTCAACAGAAGTGAGAACACGGTCTGGAAGACTAATCGGACCCCCTCAAAAACTTGATCTTTAGAATACCGCTCAGGACTATTTAAATGCAATTGATAAGGGAACATCACAGGGTAAATAGTTTCAAGGAATTTCAAGTGTCTTCTGGATTGTTGTGTGTATTTACTTAAGAACATAAGAACGGCCATACTGGGTCAGACCAAAGGTCCATCTAGCCCATTATCCTGTCTTCCGACAGTGGCCAGTACCAGATGCTTCAGAGGGAATGAACAGAACAAGTAATCATCAAGTGATCCATCCCCTGTTTACGGTTTATAATATAAGATTTAATCTTTTATTATAAAGAAAGGGAGATGTGGAGTGGTTATAGAGGTCCTGGTCCTCCATAGTTACCGGAGAGGACCAGGATATGTTGCAGTGAGAAACTTAATAAAGAAAGGAACTTCCTGATTAGGGAGCGCTCTAGCTGCTGTATAAAGCATGGCTCTTTGTGTTTATGTCCTCATATTATACGTGCCTTAGTGACCCTGCTGCAGATCCTCTGAGCCACCCTTCTCCAGTCCACCCCTCCGCCCCCCGCATGATGCCATGTAGGGCTCCCTGTGGAGCAGAGTTTACTGCAAGACACAGGATGTCCACCCACCCTGAGATTCCCTACATATCCTATTCCTCTACCCCCTTGTTCATCAGAAGCACTCCCCAGTTCAGCTACCAGGGAGCCTCTGTGGCTGCAGAAGGGGCGGGAGTTGCGCTTCAGGGACCCGCCCTATGCTCAGGGATGTGAAGAGAATGTGCAACAACACAAAGCAGAGTAATTTGTGTGTCTGAGAGGGGCTCCTTGGCCTGCATGCTAAACTCCAGCTCCGCACTATCCTGGGAACCTAGATATTGTGCAGCAGCACAGCTAAGTGCATTGCCATACTTGTGCCAAACACGGGATGTGGTCCTGCCTTTATTCAGGTAGCAACAGCCTAAGAAAGGAAATGGTTCAGTGTGAATTAGTCCAACCACTTGGTGGAATAAACAACACCCATGAACCTCCTCAGCAGCAGAGTCAGCAGGAAACTGGTCACACCCATCAGATGTGTTATTTTGTAATTCATTAGATTGATGCAGAGCAGATGTAAGGACCCATTACCAAGGGCACAGGACATGTGAGATATTTTTATTCATCTTCCACCTAACTCAGCTATTGAAACATAAAACATAGAGCTCGTGCATATGTGGATCCAGCTGGGTGAATTTTTTCAGCTGAAATTTTTTCAACAAAAATTGCCCATTTGGCAATTGATTAATTTATTTGGCAATTACTGAAAATGTTCCTGAATTCGCCAAATTGTTTCAGCAGAAAAATTAACCAAAAATAAATTTTAAAAATGTTTCATTTCAATGTTTTTGAAACAAAATGTTTCCATTTTGATTCAGAACTTTTCAGTTTGAATTTTACATCAATTTTATTTAAAAGGGTTAAAAAAAACTCTCAAAACCAAAATGAAATGTTTCATTTGACCCAAAATTGTGTTTTTCAATTTTTTGGTTCAGCCAGTGAGCCAAAAAAATCAGTTATTTGCACAGCTCTATATATGGAGCTGAAATCTGCATGCGGGATCTCACATCCATAATATAATGAGATTACATTCTTCCATAGCAAAGCCTTTTGCTAGTGATGTTATCAGAGTGAGATGTCACTTGCATTCTAAACACCTATTTTCAGCAGCCTATATCTTTAGCTAAACATTACTTTTTGGAGAGATGTGTTTCATGTTTGATCTCAAAGCACTTTTTGGAAAGTCTCCTTCACATCCACTGGACTATTTCTGAGTTAATAAGAAAAATACAATCATCTTTCAGGTGTTAGGAAACACAACAAGCATGAAATCCCAGCCTCCTATGAAATCAGTGGCAAATCTCCCATTGACTTCAGGAGCCAGGATTTCACCCAAGGTTTTTTTGCACTGAGATAATTTGAAAAAGTTTCCCCAGCAAAAAATTTCAAATTCCTATTTGTAACGATAGCCACTGGAGTCAATAGATACTCTCTCATGCCAGGAAATAGAGGCAGAGTTTTTTGTAACCCTGATCCATGCCATGTGACTGGGGCCAGCAAATGCAATGTAGTTTCTTATCAGTACTTCTGGGTGTCACCCCTTTATTACACGTCCAGCCAGAATAATGGGTGACCAGTTGTGTAGTTTAAATCATAGAATCACAGGATTGGAAGGGACCTCAAGAGGTTGTGATGTTGCACTCCATATGTTTTATGGAAATATGCTTATGATTGTGAATATCATGTAACTGGAATATGCTTTATGCAAAAGGTCTCTTGTGAAGTATCATAACAAAGGTTATAAACTACTGAATATATTCCTCCTATTTGTATGCATGTATCATTCTTCTATCTGAAGCTAGAAATATGAAGTATAACTCTGAGGTCCTATTGTAATTATGCAAAGCGTGGACCATTAATGGCGGTTTAAAATCTTATGGCTCCCATTGACTAGGACAATTGGTTGTAAATGGTTTATTTACCTGCAAGCCTTCCTGTGTATGTGTGGGCCAATCCAGGAAGAATGGAGACTAGGGGGTCTTACAGTGACATGTGACCATGTCACATGATACTGGAATCCATCTTAATCCTTGTACTTTTCCATTGATGAGGCGGGGGTGGGGATAAGCACAGACAAAAGATTCCCACCTTGTGCCAAAGCTATAAAAGCGGGTGGAGCAGGACAAAAGGGGCTGCCAGTCATGAGAAAACCCTTGCTTACCAGATAAGATGACTGCTGGATCTAACAAAGACTGTACCAGGGGAAAGGATTGGGCCCAGACTAGGAAGGAGGCTAGTCTGTGAAAGAAGCTTATTGGGACATCTTTGAGGGTAAGATACTTCCTGTAATCAGTTCTTAATGTATTAGGCTTAGACTTGCAAATTTTGTTTTATTTTGCTTTGTGAATTACTTTGTTCTGGCTGTTATTACTTGAAACCACTTAAATCCTACTTTTTATACTTAATAAAATCACTTTTGTTTATTAGTAAACCCAGAGTAAGTGATTAATACCTGGGGGAGCAAACAGCTCTGCATATCTCTCTATCAGTGATATAGAGGGCGAACAATTTACGAATTTACCCTGTATAAGTTTTATACCGGGGCGGGCAAATTTTTGGACTGAGGGTCGCATCAGGATTCAGAAATTGTATGGAGGGCTGGTTAGAGGAGGCTGTGCCTCCCCAAATAGCCAGGCGTGGCCCAGCCCCCACCCCCATCTGACCACCCCGGCTTCTCGTCTCCTGACAGCCCCCCCGCGGACTCCTGCCCCATCCAACCCTCCCATCCCCTGACCACCCCCGGAACCTCTGTCCCTGACTGCCCCCCACTGCCCCATTCAACCCTTCTTCTCATTCATGACTGCCCCGCGGGACCCCTGCCCCATCCAACCTCTCTTTCCTGCCCTCTGACCGCCCCGACCCCTATCCACACCCCCACTCCCTGACCACCAGCCCGAACTCCCCTGCCCTCTATCCAACCCCCCTGCTCCCTGCCCCCTTACCGCATTTCCGGGAGCACTGGTGGCTGGTGGCACTACAGCCGCACCACCACTCAGCACAGAGCACCGGGTCAGGCCACAACTTTGCAGCTGCGCTGCCCTAGGAGCTTGCAGCCCCGCCACCCAGAGCATTGTGCCGGCGGCACAGTGAGCTGAGGCTGCAGGGGAGGGGCCAGGGGCTAGCTTCCTGGGCAGGAGCTCAGGGGCCAGGCAGGAGGGTCCCGCAGGCTGTAGTTTGCCCACCTCTGCTTTATACAGAGTAAAAGGGATTTATTTGGGGTTTGGATCCCATTGGGAGCGGAGTGTCTGGGTGCTGGAGACAGGTAACCTGCTGAGCTGTTTTTACTTAAAGTCTGCAGCTTTGGAGGCGTGGCCCAGACCCTGGGTCTGTGTTGCAGCAGGCTAGTGTGTCTGGCTCAACAAGGCAGGGGGTCTCGAGTCTCAAGCTGGCAGGGAAAATGGGCTCAGAGATCATTTCAGCACATCAGGTGACAGTCCCAAGAGGATCTCTGTGACCGAACCTGTCACAGAGGTCATCTAGTCCAGTCCTGGCACTCATGGCAGGACTACGTATGATCTAGACCATCCCTGGCAGGTACTTGTCTAACCTGCTCTTTAAAATCTCCAATGATGGAGATTCCACAGGCTCCCTAGGCAATTTATTCCAGTGCTCAACCACCCCGACAGGAAGTTTTTCCTAATGTCCAACCTAAACCTCCCTTGCTGCAATTTAAGCCCATTGCTTCTTGTCCTATCCTCAGTGGTTAAGAACAATTTTTCTTCCTCCTCCTTGTAACAACCTTTTATGTACTTGAAAACTGTTATCATGTCTCCTCTCAGTCTTCTCTTTTCCAGACTAAACAAACCCAATTTTTTCAATCTTCCCTCATAGGTCATGATTTCTAGACCTTGAATCATTTTTGTTGCTCTTCTCTGGACTTTCTCCAATTTGTCTACATCTTTCCTGAAATGTGGCACCCAGAATTGGACACAATACTCCAGTTGCAGTCTAATCAATGTGGAGTAGAGCAGAAGAATTACTTATTGTGTCTTGCTTACAACACTCCTGCTAATACATCCCAGAATGATGTTCGGTTTTTTTCCAACAGTGTTACACTGTTGACTCATATTTAGCTTGTGGTCCACTATGACCCCCAGATCCCTTTCCACAGTACTCCTTCCTAGGCAGTCATTTCCCATTTTGAATGTGTGCAACTGATTGTTCCTTCCTAAGTGGAGTACTTTGCATTTGTCCTTATTGAATTTCATCCTATTTACTTCAGACCATTTCTCCAGTTTGTCCAGATCATTTTGAATTATAACCTATCCTCCAAAGTACTTGTAACCCCTCCCAGCTTCGTATTGTCCACAAACTTTGTAAGTATATTCTCTATACCATTATCTAAATCACTGATGAAAATATTGAACAGAACTGGACCCAGAACTGATTCCTACGGGACCTCACTCATGATGCCCTTTCAGCATGACTGTGAACCACTGATACATTCCCAGAGAGTAGTTTTTTCCAACCAGTTATGCACCCACCTTATAGTAGCTCCATCTAGGTTGCATTTCCCTACTTTGTTTATGAGCTGAATAGCAGCCCTGGGTTCTTTTTGAATATCTAGGGTGTCCTTTGTTAGTTTGTGATATCCTTCCAATAATTTTGAATATCAAATATAATTGAATGTAGTGGGACTGATTTGCACACTCCCCACAAAGCAACAATTTGCTGGACTTTATTTGGTCATAACTCCTAGATGAACTGTATAGTTAAGGGCTGACGTGCCTTGGCAGAGCTGAGGAGTGAGGGGAATCTGTACTAATCCTGCCTGCCTTAAACTGAAGTCCCTTTAACTGGTCCCTTGCCTTCAGGAACACTGAAAGCAAGCCACAAGCATGAGACCCTACCACTTCAATGTTAGTGCTTTAGCTCACTCACTAGTGGCATTGGCTTTTAGTTCAGAACACCAAGTGTTCAAACCCACTGGCAGCCCAAGCAAGGTCAGCTATATGTTCATAAATAAAATAATAAGTGTGAAACAGATGGATATCACTCAACATCAGCCTGTTTAAATAAGGAACCGAATCCTTCTCTTCACGGTCTGTACACGCCTTTGGAAATCCTCTTTCTTATTTTTAGCATCCTAATGGGCACAGCTGGGTTGTTTTTAAAGGTTGTTGCATCACTAATGCAAGAAAAGAAAACTGTAGTATCCAATATCTCCACATGCGTGAGCTAATAGTCTGGGGAAGCCAGGGTCAGGCTTTGGCTAATGCAAATTCTGATGGGAAGCTTATGTTTGACATCACTTATTCAGGTTGCATATCTGGCTATGGCTACAGCATGACGTTCAAATACTCATCGGACAGCCTGTTTCTTCAAATGTGGGACTAGGGACAAAGAAGAGTAGGCAGGTGGCTACCTAATCCCAACAATTTGAAAATCTACATAACATTGAAAGAAACCCACTGATGCTGACAGCTGCTGTCTTAGCACAAGTGGCCACGAGCAGCCTCTCACTATCTGTACTCTTATCTCAGCTTATCCGGAGCTATCAGAAAGCAGATGGAGAGTGATGCTTTCACTAATAGGAATTAAGCACGCTTGAGAAGTTTCTGGTGGAGACACTTCAGTAGTCAAGTATGGGATCTAGCCATCCCTTTGATTCTGTACTATCTTGCAGACACTGTCATCCTTGTGAAAAGGAAATAAGCTAATTGCCAGAGTGGCTGGACAAGCTCATTGATCCAGGATGGCTGTAGTAGGTGGAAAGGATTTATTTCCTTACTATCGGAAATATACCACAGACGTTTGGGGCCCTGATCCCAGCACAATGTAGGCAAGGCTTTTGAGCTGCATGTGTGATAGAAAGCCATGGATATTGGGATAGATCCTTCGCTTGTGTAATTTGGCCAAGCACCAGTGACATCAGTGGAGATGGAGCAGCTTACACCAGCGGAGGATCTGGCACTTTGGTTCTAGGGCAGGTTAACCTATTCACAAGAACGATCCACCTGATGGTAAAGCTAAACCCAGCAACAGGCACCTGTATTCCATGGAGCCTGGTATTTGCTCCTCACCCAACATTTCAGCCAGAGAGTCAATCTCTTCAGTATGAAAAACTGTAATAACATATACCTTGTCTCAGCAGCGCCAACCCAGCCTACATACAGTCACGCAGCCTGCATACCAGGTGAATGAGTATCAGCTGGGCCCACGGAAACCCTCTCCTACTTTACCCTCCCCTTGGTCCTTCAGTGTCCCCTTGTCACTGGGGCTGAGCCTCCCGTGTGGAGTTAAGTATCAGGGGGTAGCCGTGTTAGTCTGTACCCACAAAAACAACAAGGAGCCTGGTGGCACCTTAAGGACTAACAGATTTATTTGGGCATAAGCTTTCATGGGTAAAAAACCCACTTCTTCAGATGCATGGAGTGAAAGGTACAGATGCAGGCATTATATAATGACACATGAAGAAGAAGTGAGTTTTTTTACTCACGAAAGCTTATGCCCAAATAAATCTGTTAGTCTTTAAGGGGCCACCAGACTCCTTGTTGTCTATGTGGAGTTAATGCATTATGGGGAAACTACCCCCTGAGGCTCTTTGCTTGGGGAAATTGACAACTCCTGACTGCATAAGGCAGGAAACCTTACAAACAAAGCTCAGTGGGATAGTGGTCCCACTGTTGTGGCGAGATCGGGGTGGTGTGACCCTAACAGCCTCCCAATACAAGAGGGCAGTATGTTTCAGCTGGCCTGAGCAGTTGGTTGTACCCCAGCTCACTAATGGCATAACCTGTATCTGGAAGGTGTCATCTAAGATAGCAATAAAAGGCTAATACATGGATCATTCATATTATGGTGTGGTGTATGCACAGAGGACAAATTCAAAATTACAAACATATTGGAAATTATGTTATCAAAAAGAGTCTGCCAGGCAGGGGTAAAGTTACCCCACGGTAGACAAAGGAATGTGGTTCGGCCTCCTTGAAAAGAAACATTAAGAAACAATGGGAATGCAATGCAATTTACACAGAAGGAAACAGGACCATCAAGCCAACAAGGGGAGGAGATAACCACCATGCATCACAGCTCGGGGTTCTACTGATCGCCATATTTGGGGTCGGGAAGGAATTTTCCTCCAGGGTAGATTGGCAGAGGCCCTGGAGGTTTTTCGCCTTCCTCCGCAGCATGGGGCAGGGGACGCTAGCTGGAGGATTCTCTGCTACTTGAAGTCTCTAAACCACAGGATTTGGGGACTTCAACAGCAGAGTCAAGGGAAAGGGGTTGGGACGGCTTTGTGGCCTGCATCATGCGGGAGGTCAGACTAGATGATCATAATGGTCCCTTCTGACCTTAAAGTCTATGAGTCTATGAGATTGCGGGAAACAGCTCTATTTGCATTTTAGCAAACATCCGCAGGGGAATATATTAGCATGAAACTTCCTTCACCGCCAGGCAGCATGTCACCTTCCTCACAGCTTGAATGGACTTTACTTTGGGTGGGGAGGTAACCTTCAGAAGAATCCATTACCAACGTTCACTTGAGTACAAAGGGAGGAGCAGGAAACACCAAGTGATCTTTCACCTAAGACATCAAAGGAACTGAGCACTCTGGACTTTGCGGGGACCAGAGGGGTTGGTCAGCCATCTTGCTGGAAGGTAGATTGGCAAGGAAACTGCCTGGAACAAAGGCTGTAGCATTCTTTGTTACGTCTTAGCCTCTAGAAAGCGTTTTTCACTTTTGTTTGCTTGTAACCATTTCTAATGCTATCCTTTGACCTTGGACTCACTCAAAATCCTATCTCTGTTATAAACTTGTTTTACTTTTAATCTAAACCCGTTGAGTGCCATGTTTGATTTCAAGTGCATGCTACCTCCAGTTAATATGGCAAGCTGCTGGGGATTATAAATTTAAAGGAACAAACAAACATTAATATTGCTCTGAATTGTCCAGGAGAGGGCTGGACATTGCAGAGCACACAGTTTGGGGAAAATACACTATTGGGAGATGTTGGGGGCCATCTTGCCATGTGTAACCGGAATGTGGCTGGGATGTAACAAGAAGGCTGCTGGAATGAGAACTGCGGAGTCACAGCTGCTTAACACACAGAGCAGGCTTGTATGCTGGCTGAGAGCATCCAGAGAAAGGACGCTATGGCAGAAGAGTCTTTTGAGGGCTTTAGGATTACAGGGAAGGCAGTGACACAACCCCTCACTGGTATGGATTGCACCTCAGCATGTGACAGGTGGTTGTTAGCTAAAAATGCCTCTCCTCTCCACGGCTGACATTTCCATTCTCAGATCCTGCTGGACTAAGGCCTGAAGAACTTTACAATTTTCCCCTACTTGAATGAATGTCAACTGGCTTGCAAAGAACTTCCCCCCACATCTTGGGATGTGGAGCCAGCTGGGGGAAGTAGTGGCTGCTCCATCCTTTGGAAGAAGATGCTCAGGTTTGTGCCTCCTAGTGAATGTGCATTTCACCATGTGAAACACGAGCAGCCTCCAGAGCGGTGTAGTGCAATATTGGAGCGAGAGTGTCTGTGCTGGACAGAATCTCAGACCTGCTAATGCACTTGGATTCCTTAACAATACGCCTTATTGGATGCTATTGGGGAGAGGATGTCAGAAACGAGATTGCTGAAAAGAGACTTAACTTTGTTTCTGGGCCCTTTGGGTTGGGGTTACAAAGGTTAAATACCACTGCCATGTGGCAAGGGTCAACATCTACTAACTCTAGTGTGTGGTATATTGAAGACTGTGTTGGAATTGCAAACTATGACTTTAAAAATGTGTGTTTGTGGGGGATTCCTGTTCCTGCTTGTGGGCTAGGAGGCTCTGTAGGGAAGTGTGCAACAAGAGTCAGTCTGCAGATAGCCTACAATAAGGTGGGGCGGGTTGTGCTTCTTTGTATCAGGAAGCAGCCTGCTTTGTCTCTCTCTCTTTTGGGTTCTTATGTGTTATTGGGCTGACTTCTACAAAATAAAGTAGTGTTGTGTTGCAGTCCTACAGAGCAGGGATTTGTGTTTTTATTTAACTTTTGCGTTTGTATGCTGTACATGTAACACAGTGGCTGCTGTTAAACTCATATGCAGAAGGCAGCTGCAGCAGACAGACAAGTCTCTTGCTATCTTTTCTGTTGCCCACATGGGAAAAGGATGGTTCAGGATGCTTTCTAGCCCCCAAGTCAACAAAACACGATGTACCAGGGGGTAGTGGACCTACTTATGGTATGAGGGAGATCAAAAGATAAGGCTAGTGGTCATGGCATATGTCAGGATCTCCGAGTCACAACACTCTGTGAGTCATATTATTACTCATCTTGAGCAAACTAAACTATTACAACAAAATTTTAGGATAACATGACCCTTTGTAATCCTTAGAAGGATATTGTCCCAGAGTGGGGCACTACTGTTTACTTGTCAGTCACTGATGATTAATCAATGTTAGACACTAGTTAATGACTCATCAAATTAGACTGTAAACTCCCTAGAAGCAGTCACTTCTTCCTTACCGTACATGGGTCCTATGGGAAAAACCTTACTGTCATCCAGCAAATGGAGTCTCTCTCAGACTAGATACATTCCGATGGGGGCAGCATTTGAAAGCAATTAAACAGGAAGATCCAAGGGTGAACGTCTTTGAGTTGTAAACTTCTCCAAGTACCGGTTTGTAACAGCAATGGGGAATCCACAGACAGGTCCAAGTTTCAGTACAGATAAGCACCCAAAGGTACTGATGCTTATTCATGGCTCTTTGAAAAACTGGGCAGACGATTGCAAATTTCCATTCCTTCTTTGCCAGCAATTAAAAAACGGGTGCTTAAGAAGTTAGGCTCTTAAGTCCACACCGAGCAGCTAAATAAGTGGCCTGATTTTCAAATGTGCTGAGCACCCAGTAGCTCCTAAAGAAATCAGTGGCACCCATTTTTTAAAAAAAATTAAAGTTTTCAAGCTATACTAATGTCTACCTGAGAAACGGCGATCTAGTCAGTAATGTTCAGGAACTCAAACAAAATTACATATGTTCCTTCAATACAGTTCTGCCTAGCAAACAGGAACAGCAAATGGGAGCGTTTTGCAAGGGTGTTCTCCAGGTGAAGAAGGAGAGACTATGTGACCCTTGGAGTGAGTTTGTTGTCTGTTAGTTTGTCTTGTGTGCTTGCTTGACTAAAGAGTCTAGTGGGGTCTGTTGTGGGGGCTGTTTGCTGAGCCACACAGCCTGCTAACGTACACTGAAAGCTTACTAAGGAAGCTCTAGCTAGCCTTCCTTTAATCCCTACACCCTTTAGGATCCCTTGACAAGGGGTAAGGGCTAACTCCAGGAGGACAGGGGTTTATAAAGCCAGCTCCTAAGCAACCAGAGGAGCTAACCAACAAGGGAGTTTCTTGAGGGGGTTTAGAGAAGGAGTGGGAGAGGCAGCTACATCTAACAAACATTCCCTAAACATAAGTCAGTTGCCCCAAAAAACAAACAAACAACCCTGCAAGAATGAAAATAATGCAGGCAGAAGTCCAGTAACAGAGTGGGGGCTATCCTGTTCACTGCACTGAATGTAGCATGGACGATTACCTGTCTTGTGGGCAGGTGGCATATGTGTGCATGTGGTGCAAGCAGCTGATGGCCCTCAGAGACCAGTTATGGACTCTTGAGACCAACGTGGTTGAACTGGAGGAGCTAAGGGAGACAGAGAGGGACACAGCAGAGCGGTCTCATCCCCAGTCTGACAACCTCTGTGCTATTGAAGAGGATGAAGATCTTGGGGAAGGAGAACACCAAGCTGGAGCAGAGGGAAACAATCCCATAGTTGGGACTCTCCTTCCAGATGATGCCATGGTATCCTCTCACACTAAGGATACAGAGGATGCAGTTCCATGGGGATGGCACATGTGTAGTCCGGGTGGCACCAGAAGCTATAAGAGCATGGAGCATGCTCAGTGTAATGAATCTTCAGAGATTTTAGCTGCCAAATTCTAACAAGTCTCTACTGAGCATAAGCAAACTATGATTTTTCAGAAGCTTATAAGTTGGCCTAATTTGGATTGATTTTCACAGGAACAGCAATAAGCACATCCCTGCCACAATGGAGATCCCCCGGCCAAATTTCTAGCCCTTGCTCCAAAGCAAGGGGAATACCAAACCTTCTCAAAGAAAAAAAATCACAAGATTTTTTTTAATATTGCAAAACAGTGTGTTTACCCTAGCCTCATTCTCAGAAATGGCTGAACCATTTTGCCTGAATTTTTCCAGAAAAAATCAGCCCCAGGCAGACATCTGGCATGGAAAATTGCAGCGCAAATGGTTTAAGTTTGGCAAAGTTATAAGCCACTGAAAAGAGGGTCTTTAAATGGGAAGTGCTGGGCAACCTTGATAATAGGGAGCACTACCAGCCCTGCCCATAATACAATACACAGGTAAAATAACCTAGTAGGTGCCATTTGAAAATCTTTAGGTACATATGGAAAGTGGTGAGGGGCAGAGTCATATTTATTTGTAGGAAAGGGTAAGGAAAGCTGAATCCTGGCTGTTTACAGGGAATTTGATAAACACACGAAATCAGATCTCTTTGGTGTTATGTGATTGTGATGCTCCCCAGGGGTACCAGGGTTGTGTGGCACCTCACCACTACCTGCCCTCAGTGTGAGGAGATCTTGTTTGTGCCTGCTGTGATTGAGCTCCCTGACTCCACCAGCCTCTGGAACACAAGCACTACCTTCCAACCACAAATCTGAGCCCTCTCCAAGCATTTCCTGTAGAGTCTAGCCCCTTACTCATAGAATTACCAGGCCTGCTGTTCTCAAAGGAACAATACACACCAGACTGTAAGAGTTAGCTTGGGGCCAGCACTTTGCTTAACACCACAGCACTGAGATATATTTATAGTGAAATTAAAAATAAATTAATGATCAAAGAACAGAGACTCTAGTGATAGTGAGTAAGAATATTGGAAACAAATGGTTACACGTTAAACAAAATCATAACACACTTTCTAGAGACTAAATTTAACTAGCAAGTTACCCCTTGCCTAAAGAATCTTAGCTCACCCAAAGTTCTCTTCAGTGTTTGCAACCGAGCTTGGCTAAGACCCTTTCATTGTCCTTTGGGCTCCTCAATGAAGGTTGCCAGGGTGTGTTCATCTCCCAAGCACAGTGGAGCCAAACTCTGGAGTGAACCTACCAGATAGGGTTTCTTCCCATCTCCCGCTCCGGCACTACCTTTTCCTCTGAAGTCCTCACAATCCTTCATTTGCATTTAGTTCAAACTGGTCATTGGTGATCCACTGTAAATGAAACTATACTCAGTATACATGTAAACAGACAGATGAATAGACATCTCTTGTCAGACAGAGAACCTGTTTTTCACTTTTGCTGGTGACTAGTACAAGACACACCAACTCTCCAAAGAGTGACAGATGTGATTTTAAACTAAAATGAAGCTTCATTCATGATGTCGTGATAGAACTCTGAAATATCAAGATTTTTTTTCAGCAGGGGTTAAAAAAAATCCTGACACTCAAGAGTTCTACTAGATAAGGGAGGCTTAATTTTAATTAAAAATCACTGTCAGCCCTGAACTCTGCGGGGCTCCTGCTGGCAGCCCCAGGACCAGGGGCGGGGCAGGTTCAGCAATAGTAGAGAATGGAAACCATCTGAATGGTTTCATCAGGCACAGTTGGGTGCCTCTAACATATTTGCTGTTGGGGACTGAGGCGGAGAATAGAGAGCTGTTGGGAAAGTAGTCAGGGTGGATCTGGTGAATTGGAGCAGGAAGCACAGGGCACAAATGAGGGGGGAAGCTGCAGCAGGTGCCAGTGTTAAGAGAGCAATCTTGCTTCCCTCTCAGTGAAATCCTGCCAATTCCTCTTCATAGCTAACCTTGTGCCCGTGTCCTTCAAGTGTGTGGTGGAGGGGGAGGGAGGAAAAGAGGCCAATGAGCTGGTGTGGGAGGGACTACGCAAGGTGGACGTGAGCCAACCACAGCTCTCCTACCTGCCCACCAGGAAGTCACAAATGCACCAGCTGACAGGAGATTGCACTAGTCTCTGACTCCTGCCCTCCGAAGTTATTATTTAAACAGTTCATCGGGGCTGGAAGTGCGCTGAGCACTTCAGCTCCAAGAAGCCCCAGACTCTCTTCTCCACACCATCGTCTTCGTCCCCTCCAAGCCAGCTAGAAGTTGTAGGAGGGGAAGGCACCCCCAAGCTGAAAGCTGGCAGGGGGAAAACATTCCCTATCTCCCCACTATAACTACATGCGAATTTGTGGAGCATTAATAGAGGAAGCATTTCAGTCCAAACCTACCAACCCATCCAGCCATTGCTGTTGCAGTCTTTCCAGCTTCATCTTACTGTGTAAACTGGGGATTCTTAAACTGGGGGTCGGGACCCCTCAGGAAGCCACGAGGTTATGGCCTGGGAGGTCGCAAGCAGTCAGCCTCCACACCAAACCCCACTTCGCCTCCAGCATTTATAATAGTGTTAAATATAAAAAAAGTGTTTTTAATTTATAAGGGGGGTCTCACTCCGAGACTTGCTGTGTGAAAGGGGTCATCGCTACAAAAGTTTGAGAACCACTGGTGTAAGCAGAGTTGGAATGAACTCTCCTGACATCTAGTGGTGAGCTGTGGAAAAAGACTTCAGAAGCTGATCTCATTTGCATGGAAACATCCACCCTGCCTAGGTGCACAGCATGATGGGATTGCTTGCCAAAATGATCACGGGTGGCTGGTGTTGGACCCCCAGTCTCCTTGTTACTGGGACAGGAGTAATAAAGGGTTGTTATCCTTGTTGTGTGAACCGAGGGCAGCAGAACTGTACCTCGCATATCCCAGTGGAGGGACTCACCCTCAACTGAATGGCACTCACTAGGCAGGGGACATGGGTTCCAAAGCCCAGTGAGTTGAGAAAGGGTGGGGACAAATACCTGTACTTGGTGGTGTGGGCCCTATATGCCATTTGACCCCTTTTCTCTCTATGGTATAATAAGAGAGCTAATTTAGACTCTATTGAGAATCTTGTTACATGCTACAGAACTGAAATCACTGATATGTAGGTCTAAGCCTTAGACCTACTATGGGAAAGTGTCTCTATTGCAAGAGATTCCTCAGTGTACCCCAGAAGTGAGGCTTCCCCCCCCCCCAACAGCTGAAATCACTGAGAGCTGTTTTAGGTGTGGGGGCCCTGAAAACATCTTAGAGAGCAGCCAGCTGGTGGAGAGGTGTGGCAAGCAGCTGTTGGGACAACAAGCAAGTTTCCAAGCAGTGCAGTGTTTAAGGTGTTTCCTTACTCCCCCCTGCCTTCCACACAGGGTGGGAGATGAACTCTGTGGATGAACCTCTGAACTCTGGGGCTGCACTGGCCAAGGACAGCAACTGTGAGTAGGGTACAGATTAGGGACAGGCACGTTAAAGGGGCTTTTGGGTTACTTGACTTAAGACCCTGAGGGGAAAAGAACACTGCCCAACTTACTTTGGGGTGGGTCTTTTGCTCATGGTTTGTGTTTATGAACCCTAGTTGCAGTGTTTTCCCAAATTAATGCTGAGTTACTTCCCTCCTTTTATTAAAAGTTTTTGCTACACTCAGACTCTGTGCTTGTGCGAGGGGAAGTATTGCCTCTCAGAGGCAGCCGGGGTGTGTGTGTGTGTGTAAATTTCCCAGGTCACTGGGCTGGGGCTTGAGCCGGTTTTGTGTTGTATTGTTGAAAAGGAACCCCTAAATACTGAACCCGGCCCTTGTTGCCGCTGGCTCCACCTGGCAGAGGGGTTACAATGTATGGCAGGGTGTTGTCACTGGATTACACCCACTCATGACACAGCATGGCACTGGTGGCACCGCCCTCAGTTCCTCCTGGCTTTTCCATAATAACCTATTCACAGCTCAAAGTACTTAACATAATGTTCCCTCTAACTAGGGTCCAATTTATGAAGCATTGATAAATATACAGCTTCCTTTGGTCCTTCAGGCCCAAATCCTTTGAACCGGTTAAGAAATTCCACAGTTCACCCTTCTGAGGCTGTGCAGTGGTTAAGGTCAGCTTCCCCAGCCTACCAATAACCAGGTTCCAGCCCTGCTTCACAGACCCTCTCTTCCCATCTGCCCTGTGGTTCAGGGGCCCCCAGCCCTCCTTCTTACACAAACATTCTCCTTTCTGAGCTAGCTACCCTCTCCCCAGAGTCACCTCACAGCTGCTCAGGAGAGAGATCCCTGATTACCACCTGGTCCCCATTCACCAGCTTGTCTGCTGCTCCCTTAAACACCTGTTTCTTTAAGGGGCCAAGTCATGGAACAGGGTGGGCTGGCCTCAACCCCCCTCCTCCCTAAAGGAGCCAGACCACCCAGGGTCATGCTTCCTCTCACACTGCCTGCTGTCACATACACACACCCTGAGGATGGGCAGGGGGAGTTCAAAGCCCAAGAGACTGAGCTAAAAAACACAATGTAATCTTTTAAAATGCCATGATTTTGGGGCCAATCTCATGATTTTTTGGGGAGCCGATTCATGATGTTTGATTGCGTGAATGTGGAAATATTGTAGTACCCACACACCTTAAGGATATACATATGTAGCTACACACACAATTCCTTACACGGTATTGAACATATATTTCGCAATGATTGTGATTACAGAGTGACACTGGCTTTCATTTAACATCTCACATGGCATCCTTTGGTAAACGAGAATGTCCACACCAGGCCTGTGTGGTGCCTGTACCTACTCTGCACCCCCTTGCCAGTTGGCATTAAGAGGTTCTTGGGTCACAGTGTTAATGACTCTAAATACAATTTTGACCAATTAAGCATGATGTTTAAAAAACAACCATGCTAAGTAGCTCTTACAGCATATAAACGAACAGACTGGAACTGCCTTGGGTAATATTTTTTGTAATGACTATCTTTTGTTGGTCCTTCTCACTTCCATCTTTTTATAAAAAAATGACACTTTTTTGTTTATCCAAAACTGCCTGACCACTTTGTTTTTTTTCAATCACAGCTACTGCTCGCACTAACTTCTGCGCTAGCATAAGGTTCACCTTATGGCTGGGATCAATTTGTCAACTCAGCATTGGGATGTTCTATTACAGAACTTCAGACTTCTACCCTGATGCTGGACCTTTGCCCTTAAGCCTCAGGATTCAGTTGTTTACTAAACTAGAAAATCATGATGCTTGGATGTGCCTCTCAGCTGTTCCATCACACATGCTTATGCTGTAGTTGACGTATCTGTCCCTCGAGCACATTTGTTAATGAAATTCAAATTTGGCTGGTTCAAGTGTAGATTGTGGGGGTATCTGGGACAATTACTCATTATAACCTTTATTTCAGCTCTTTTAAAATAAATGTTGTCTCTGACATCAAAAGCTGGTCAGAAATTTTCTGTTGGAATGATTTTCCAACAGACAATGTCCTTTTTACAAAAATCAGAATTTTCTATCGGAAAATTTCAAGTTTGCTGAAAATTTTTCAATTTTCTATTGGGAAAATTGACCGGATGGCTCCCTACCTAGAAAGCTCTTGTCAATGCCACTTTCTGCCTACCTCAGGCTGAGCCCCTGGACTGTCCCTCTGCCTTCCCCAGCTCTGGCTGCAGGAGAGGCAGAGAATTCTGGCACTCAGCCTCCCGGCCTCCCCCACAGCTCCTCTCCTATGCTGGCTGGGAGAAAGAGAAATTGACAAGAGCCTTCCAGGAGGGCAGCCAAGAAGCCAAAAAATTCCATTTTGGTTCTCCCAAAATGGAATTTTTCTGAAACTCCTTCCTGTAAAAAAAAAAAAAAAAAGTGTCCCTGAGTTGGGAGCAAATTTTTGTTCCGAAACAGTGATATTTTTCTTAGGAAGGGATTTCCATATTACAGCCAGCTCTATTGACAGGCACTTTTCCAGGAAACCAAATGTTTTGAGGTCAGAGCGGGTATGATTTTGCTGATGTGACAGAATAGAAAATCGTATGAAGTCACCTGGCATTATATTCTTGGCAATAATGACTGCAGGCTCATGGGACCTGCCTATTATCTCATGTGCAGCGGTGTAAATCAGCAATAATGACTCTGGTAGAAAGACAGGATAAGTGAGATCAGAATCAGGCCTTCTGTTCCTTTTCCTTCTTTTGGACAATGATATGACGCTCTTTGCCCTGATGTTCTCAGCTTGTGAGGTGGATTCTTCTACATTTAATTTTCTTGCTTAATTTTGAAACATACGCACGTGTTGTATGTGCATACACAAAAACACACACAGAGATTTGCTCCTGGAAACAGGTGTGTTCTTTGTACCTGTGACAGCAGAAGAGCAACACCCTGCCACATGCACTGACAGACTGAAGACAGGTTATCCCTCCTCAGAGTAGCTCTTCCTTTAACCCGGGTGCTTTTTTATTTCTTTTTCTTCCTTTGTCTGTCTTGTTTGCACTCTGCTTAAATAGCACTCTGCTTAAAATGCAAATGCAAAAAGAAGGAAAAAAAACAGAACAGTTTCTTCAGAAGAGATTAAGGCCCTGATCCAGCAAAGGCACATATGTAACTGTAAGCATGAATGACTTCCATGGGAGTTCTCATGTGCTTTAAGTTACATGCTCAAATATTTAGAAGAAAGGAAAATAATCCATGGCATGACTCAGCCTAGTTGCATTCCCAAGTGTTTGTAATATATTGGACTATTTTGTATTTGCTTTTGACTGTTTTTCATCCTCTTCCCACAGTCACATCTTCACCATTAGTATATGGACAAAATCCACAGTCTCCGTCTATCAGGTAGAGGATATTCATGCTGATCTTTGGAACACCCATATATCACAGCCATCCCATTTGTACATCCCAGGTGCCCATTATGATGCGAGGAACTGATATGTAATGGTATTATGAACACTGAGCTGCAACCGTTTTATGATCAGGTCAGTGAGGCAAAGTTGTGATATACTGGGTAATCAGATTGTTCTGTAATGATCAAATGTATACGTCAGGAAGTGGAATGTTTATTATCTGCCGATAATGCATGCATTTGTGGGGTGTGTTCATTAGTGGCTTCCCAGATAAGAACATCCAACCAAGTACTTGAAAGGCAATGGGGCGAGCTGTTAGCTTCAAGGATCCTGTCTCTAACAAATGACAACCTTTGTTTTGCCAAAGTGAGGAGATACCAGCACAAAATGCTATAAACAGTTGAAAAGTGACTCGACGGCTGTGAAGGAGGGTGACAAACGCAGTGGGCTGCGAGTTAAGGAGTGAACTCTAACAGGAAGACAAGCTGACAGACAGTGAGGCTCTGCAGAAGAGCCTATAGGTAGGACGTTAGCCCTCCCACAGTTCCCCATGTGGAATATGGTTAGATACCTGGTAAGGTAGGCATGCATACAGTCTGTTTTATCATTTTAAAGAACTGTTTTCTCTTAAATGCTTTTGTTCTAAATAAATGATATTTGGCTCTGAGGAGGTTGTTTGGTCACTGGTTACCAATGTCGATGCCCAAGAGGGAACAGAACTGCAGGGTTTAAGCCTATCTCAGCAGACCTGATTTAATCATGTTAGTACCAGGAGACTGCAGACCAGTGCCCAATCTGCGAGTGGGAGAATTGCGTGATCGCACCCTGAACCAGGTGACAGCTACAGGCCTGAGATGTGACAGAGGGCACACTTGAAGGGACCCGGAGGAGTCAGAGGTACAGAGTGATATCCACTAACTGTGATACCCAGCGCTGAGCAAGTCCTCCGAAGCCTGGCATCTCAATTTGCTAGCACTGCTTAGGGAATGTCTAACATTTTATAATCCCTTCTTAGTGCCATACGAATGCTGTAGTAGAGTCCCTGAAGTGCCTTAGGGCCTGGCTACACTTGCAGATGTGGAGCGCTTTGAGTTAAACCAGCCTTCGGAGACCGCAGCAGGGAAAGCGCTGCAGTCTGTCCACACTGACAGCGCACTGGCGTGGCCTCTTGCAACGGCCACAGAGAGCAGTGCATTGTGGTAGCTATCCCAGCATGCAAGTGGCTGCAACGTGCTTTTCAAATGGTGGGGGGTGGAGTGTGACAGTGTTTGTATGTAGGTGGGGGGAGAGAGAGTGGGTTTTTGGGGGGGCTGAGAGCATGTCAGCATACTGTCTTGTAAGTTCAGCCAGCAGCAGACCTCCCCCCCCGCCTCCCTCTCTCATACACAGCATTCCACAATAATGGTTGCTTTGTCTCAGAGCAGATAAGCAGCCGGCTGTCAGAAACAGAGCTTTCAAAGGGCAAATCCGCATTCCTGCAGTGGTTGACTTAAGGGGATTATACGACATTTCTGGAGGCCGATCAGAGCGCAGTAATGCAACACCTCGTTCACACTGATGCCCGGGCGTTTCAGCTAATGCACACCAAGTGTTAATCTTCTTGCCGAGGTGGAGTACCAGCAGCACTCTAGCCCTGGAGTCAGAGCACTCTACGTGCCTTGCCAGTGTGAATGGGTAGTGAGCTAGGGCGCTCAGGGCTGCTTTAATGTGCTCTAACTTGCAAGTGTAGCCAAGCCCTTAGGATGAATATGTTTTTGGATGTTGGCATTCACTCCAGGCTGGCCATGGAAACATTAAGGAGAATTTGCTGGCTTTTGAATGTGTCCTGATCTAGTCACCATACCAATGTTTGTTCCTTACTAGGAAATGGATTGACAAATGTTTACGAACTGGGCCTTGTATCTGTGTCTAATCATATTAACCTTACTCTTCGGGCCACTTGCTTCTTTCTGGTTGGAAAGGAAATTGTTTTACACTTAATTTATACACACATTTTATTAAATGAGTGCCTATCTTCTGCTCTAAGCTCTGTACAAGACCAGTGTTGCCAACACTCCCACTTTGATCATGAGTCTCGTGATATTTTGTGTTTTTCCTAAAAATCCAACTTCTAGAATTAGGTTATTACCAGACAATCTCAGCTTTCACTTACCTAAAAGCAAGTTTCTAGCCCTCATGGGCCCAGCAAAATGCTTTAAAATGTGAGGTTCATGGAGAGAGATTCCTGTTCATAATTGTGCCAAACTACTGCTTCATAACTGGTAAACTTAATAAAGGATCAAGCACAACTAAGCTTCACAAAAAAAAAAAAAAAGAAAGGCCACATAGTCTTGTGGATAGGTGCTGTCAGAAGTGGCAGGTGATGTGAAGTCTGTCCACCCCCTTTGGCGCTGACCTGCTGTGTGACTTTGGGCAAGTCACCTTACTTCTGTGTTCTTGTTTTCTCTGCCCCCCCCCCCCCTTGTCTGTTTAGATTATAAGCTCCTCCAGGCCCTGATCTCAGTTGGGGCACCAGTAATACCAGCAGACTCTTCAGAAACAACTCTTCGCTGAATCATCAACATAAATCATAACCCAGCAGCTAAAACCTTATCTCCAATCTTCGTGATCTCCCCTCATTGCTGTGAGGGTCTTTTCAAATATATAATGTTAGATAGCTCTATTCACCAACACAAATTGGCATAAAAAAGAGTCAGGGTTGAAAGTGTGTTTGAATGGAAACCAGTGGATGCCAAACAGCAACACTACAGGTAAAAATATCCTGTTTCTTGAAGCAGTCCAAATGTTGGAGATAGAACTGGCAGAAAAATTTCCACCAGAAATGTTTTTTTTTTTTAAATCAAAAAATTATGTTCTCAACTAAATGGACTTTTCAGTAGAAAATGTTTGTGTGTCTAAACTGAAAAACATTTTTAGTTTTCCAACAAAAATCTGAATATTACTGACAAAAAAAATGAGATCAAAACGAACACATTTTGTTTTCACTGGCATTTTTCACAGGGGAAATAATCTCATTTCCTGACCAGCTCTAGGCAGAATGTCTAGAAATAAACAATGAAGGCATCCAGCCAGTTCACAACAGCCCTATAATCCTTTATCACTTACTGTTAACCCATCTGATTTACACAGATCAGTCAACCTCAATTTTGCTCATTTGTTATTATTATGATTATTATTTATTGGTATTATCATAATGTGTAGAGGCCTCAGTCATAGAGCAGGACCCCATTGCGCTAGGCACTGTACGAACATGGGGAAACCTTGTTCTGTAATGGAAATATACCGTTGGATGTTTGCTGTTGGTTTTATCTACTGTTTACTGAATGTGTTGCAAAGACTTTGAACGGAATATAATTCTAGCTATAATCCCTAATCTTATGTCAGGGTTCTATTCATTTTCTCTAAGCATGATATCTTGGTGGAGTAGCAGAACATATTTTTGAACAGAACCCGGGATTGTTTAATCTCCTTGGTGTATAAACTATTTATGCTCATTCAAACAACTGGAAAATTCACAAGCAAAATTTTGTTAAAAAGAGTTGAGGTTGAGAGGGTCTTTCTGCGGAGTTCAGCTAGCAAACTAACTTTACAAAACACTTTACAACACTCCTTTAAAAAAAAAACAAATGTGAGAATGTCTGGAAATGTTAAAGGACCCAGCCAGTTCCTCACTGACATAATCCTCCATCCTTTACTCTCATCCCACCTGATCAACACCACTGACATCCAGAATTTGCAAAATTATATGCAAGTGTCAAATAGCTACAGTGCAAGGTGCTGGCACACAGCTTATGCCCTGTAAGAGGGTCCGGACTCACCCCTGCGGCACCTCCTGCTGGTCGTCTAGGGAATTAGCTCTCCAGCCTCTGGAGCACCCTCTGCAGGCCAGTGATCCACCTTTCCTCTTCTCTGGCCCTCGTGTCCCTCCCAGGACCCCGGTGCCCCTTGCTCTGGTGCTGCCCCTTGGCAATACCCATACATATGCTAGGTCTCCCCTCCCAGGGGAACTCCCACCCACTAACCCCACCTCGCCTCAGGATAAGGCCACTGCCAGTCACCACCTAGCCCCCACTCTCTGGGGCAGACTGCAGTATAGGCCACTCATCATCAGCAAGGTTGGGTTTGGACCTGCTGCCTTGGCCTAGCCCTGGGTTGCCCTCTGCAAGCCCCAGTACCCCTTGGCCTATTACCAGGCCGCAGCCTGGGGCTATCCAGGCTGGAGCTCCCCAGCACTGCTCCACCCAGGTACCCTGTCTAGTTCCCTGCAGCCAGGCCCTTCTCTCTCTGCACTCAGAGAGAGACTCTACTGAGCACCAGGCTCCCAGCCTCTTATATAGGCCAGCTGAGGCCTGATTGGGGCGTGGCCCCAGCTGCAGCCACTTCCCCCAATCAGCTCAGCCTTCATGCTACCTGCTCCCTGGGCTATCTCAGGCCCTTCCAGGCCGGAGCAGGGGTCCACCCTGCTACATGCCCCACTTAAGTTCCATCTAAACCTTCTAAGTGTGACTTCAATGATGCTCAGGCCTCTGCCCAGGGCGATTTCACCCAAGATTGTGAAATATTATTTCCTATTAAAGGGATCAATTTCCAATACATCCTAAAACCAACATACACTAGATTACTCACTACAGAAGGAAACTGCATAAATCAGTTGCTAAGGAGTATAATTAATATAGTTAAATATAAAATTTGCCACGCTGGCCCAATGTAGAGACACAGGTCCATGGTTTGCTTTAGCCTTGTGCAGAAAAAAAGAGTAAAACAGCAAACAAAGGGGAGCAAACTGACAAGCAGTCCTTGATTTCTAAATGAAGAGCACAGCTGTGGCCCTGGCTAAGGTGAGCCCTTGTTCTCCTGCCTGGAAGTCCAATATCACCGGTTGCAGCACAGGAGGGATAGCAGCCTCTGTGCCACTATTCTCCCACTAGTGCAGGTGGGTGTGGAGTGGATGGAGCTTTGACTCCACTCTGCCCCAATGCACCGGCCAGCACCTCTGAGCCTGCGCAGAGGGGGTGTGGTCAGTGCCCTTCCCCCAGACTTCCTGTCTGAGAATTTAAGCTACTTAAAGGTACAGTTCCCAGTTTCACAAGGGAAGCAATCTGTGCCACGTATAAGACAGGTACAGGTTACTTCCCCTTTAGGAACCAAGGACCAATCTGTAACTTACTGAGTAACAAACTTCACTGGTCTGCCCCTGGGGCAGCACACCTATGTGCTACTCCGTACTGGAGATTTGTGGCAACGTATCCCTAATCAATATAGCAAGATGGTCAGTTTCTCAGCTCCTCCAGGCTTCCTCTCCTGGGCACGGGGAGGGAGAACATTTCTCTCCCCCAGCCATTCTATGTCTCCCATTCTCTCTCTCGGGTGCTTGGCTGGCTGGTTCTTGCTCACATGCTCACGGTCATATGTGGGTTTGGGAAGGAATTTCCCCCCAGCTCAGATTGGCAGTGACCTCAGTGGTTTTTCGCCTTCCTCTGCAGCATGTGGGTGCGGGTCTCTTGCCAGGTTTATCTGGGTATCTTTCACTTAATCATTTCCCTGCCCCTGTCGGTTCCTCTTATTCCCTGCCTGTGGCACATAACAGTCTAGTCTCCTTTGGGCTGTAATAGTTTGGTCTAATTTTGGTTGTTGGGTTTAGTTTGCGAGTGCTGGGTGGTGTTGGTGGCCTGTGATATTCAGGATGTCAGACAAGGTGATCCGATGTTCCCTTCAGGCTGCAGCTCAATGTCTCTATGACTTCAGTGGGAGAAGAGTGAGGCCACAGTGAGGGGGTTGGAAAATCTCTACCCTTACAGCACAATGGGCTAAAAACCTTCTTCCGTCTCTAATTTCTACAACGTATCTCTGGACATTTTGAATAAATTGTTCTACAGTTAACATGCGTTAGAGGAATAAAACAGCAAATAAATGGTGATTGTAGAATATGAAAACCTTATCGATTTCTTCTCTCTTTTTGGTGAAGCAATTGAAATTAATATGCTCAAATACTTTGTTGATCTCAACTGAATGAGACATATCTTGTATTTTTTATTGAGTGTGATTTTTTCACATGTCTGCCTAGTATTTAACCATACTGTATTACACCTAGATCTCTCTTCACAGATAACACTTATCGCACATTAATGTCTTACCAATGGATTATTAAATGTGTTCACGGAGGGTTAAAATCTAATTTGTCTCCTCTAATCCCCGCCCTTGGACACAAGCAGACACTAATAATTGTAAAGATGTCTGGAGTACTCCTGGATAAACAGACTGAAGGAGTGTCCTACACAACCAGTCATTTAACAGCCTCCAACTCTAAAACCATTAAGCTGAGCAAAAACAAGAGCTGAGTTTAATCACGTCTTTTACCTGCAGACATCAGCATTGAGAATTAGTAGAAACTAGAGGTGACCTGAAGCCAAACTCTGGATCTGAAGATCCCTGAACTTTGGGATTCAGTCAGTACTGGGGTGATCCAGGTTCTATGTTGCCAACTCTGGTAAATCTGTCATGAGTCTTATGATATTTGATGGTTTTTTTCCTTATAGCCCCAGCTTCTGGAATCCAGTAATTATGGGAGAATCTCAGCTTTCATTTTGTTTTAAAGTAAATTTCTAATCTAGCCTTCATGGTTGCAGTGAAAAACAAGAGCGAATGAACCCTAAAGGCTCAAAACCAAGGCAAATTAAAAGAACCCCCAATGAATTAGTTTTACAGCCTAATTAATGTTTAAATGTAACGTATAGACTCATAGAATATCAGGGTTGGAAGGGACCTCAGGAGGTCATCTAGTCCAACCCCCTGCTCAAAGCAGGACCAATTCCCAACTAAATCATCCCAGCCAGGGCTTTGTCAAGCCAGGCCTTAAAAACCTCTAAGGAAGGAGATTCCACCACCTCCCTAGGTAACCCATTCCAGTGCTTCACCACCCTCCTAGAGAAAAAGTTTTTCCTAATATCCAATCTAAACCTCCCCCACTGCAACTTGAGATCATTGCTCCTTGTTCTGTCATCTGCCACCACTGAGAACAGCTGAGCTCCATCCTCTTTGGAATCCCCCCCCTCAAGTAGTGAAGGCTGCTATCAAACCCCCCCTCACTCTTCTCTTCGGCAGACTAAATAAGCCCAGTTCCCTCAGCCTCTACTCATAAGTCATGTGCACCAGCCCCCTAATCATGATCATGCGGACAGGTTTCTAACACATGATCTTTGAATGCTTGGGAAAAAGTCAAGTAGGTGTCTGCAATGAGGTCTTACTTTACTGCACTTTTGCCTTGTCTTACAGCAGGCTCATCCCCCAAAATGGACAAATGCACAAAGCCATGGCAGCTTCTAAAAAATTTGTTCTTAATGTGTAAATTTATCAGAAAATCAATCAAGGTTACCTGGTATGATTTACATCTGGTTTCCCATGGTCTCTGTGCTCAAACTGTGATAAAAGGAGAGTGGGTAAACATGACTATGCGGACTGTGAAATGACTGATCAGTAATTTGTTTTCATTCGTTTACAATATATTCAGTAGTAACTGAATAAAACACATAGAGGAAACAGCTTGGCTTTTCTGGGAGGTTGCTAAGGCTGGCAGGTTTCTAAAAGGGAGAAAAATTGAAAACACTGTATTCAGAAAATCTTCCCTATTCCAGATCTTCTGCCCTTTAATGGATTTTAATTTTAATATCTGATATTAACAGGCATCAAAGGGAATCAATTCCACAGCTCAGTGGCCTGGAGAATAGGCCCTAATTCAGCAAAGCACTTAAGTACATGCTTACCTTTAAGCACATGCTGCAGTCTATTCCATAATTCAGCAAAGTGCTCAAGCATGTGTTTTACTTTAAATGCATGTTTAAACCACTTTGACTTCAGTAGAACTTAAGCACACTCTTAAAGGTAAGTATGTACTTAAGAGCTTTGCTAAATCAGTACAGTGGTGCAAGTAGAAATCATTTTTGCCGGTACGCTGCACTCATGGGAGGGACATGAAGGGGGGGCATGTGACCTCCCCAGCGGGGAAAGGAGCAGAACACTGCCAGCTCCTCCGGTGGCTGTACTGCCCCCAGCCCTGCCTCCCAGCCCTGTCCTCCGGTGGGGCTGCTGTACAGACAGAGGAGACACAGGTCTGAGGAAGGGCAAGGGGTGGGGCTGGGGACGGGCTCCTCCTCTGTCTTTCTGGTACACCGTACCAGCTATAAATATCTTATTGGTACGGCGCAGCTTTTCCAGTGTAGACACACCGTTCTTCACAGAGACCATAAAGGTTGAAAACAGGCGAAAATCCTCAGATCTCCAACAGGGATGACTAGAATTCCCCATAGTCCTTGGATTATAAATACATTTTCAAAAGCACCTACGTGGTTTCAGAGTTTGAGTCCCATTGACTTTCAGTACAATGCAGCATCCTAAGTGACACGGGCACTTTTGAAAGATTTACCTTCTGTCTAATTTCTGACCTTTTCTATCACTTTTCAGGCACCTGTCACACCTTTTCCCCAATGCCTTTGTCACAGTGAAGTATATTTCTGACACTTTCATCTCTTTGTAAAAGCCAGGAAAGATGCCCAGCATGCAGACGTCTCCTTTTGTAATTACAGACGCTCCATAGCAAAGGGCCCAACAATTGCTCAAGTATGTCCCCATAGCACCCTCTACTGCTTCAGGACAAAAAGCTTCTGAGTTGATTTAACCTTCACCAGATGTGTGTTGCAAAAAGAGGCAACTCAGATGATTTACAGAAGAAATCTCTTCTATCTTCAGCTTCCCTTTTCTAAAGGGGCAACCCAAAATGTGGCTTTGCCTTTTTTCCTGAGTGGCTCACCCATGCACAGTCCACATGACTGAGCTGACATTTCATAACAAATGTTTCAATTAAAACAACATCCAAACCAGTGCCATCAAGTGTGACAAGCAACCTAACAACAATAACTTACTATTTGTAGGTGATAAAACAAAAGCACCTTGTTAATTAAACCAACAGATTTCAAGCTGCCTATTATAGAAGTGAGTAATAAAACATGCTTAGGAATTTTCTCAACTGTATTCTTTCAAGATAAACATCCAAAGTCAACCCCCATGAAGAAAAGGTTTCATTTCACCCCCGCACAACATACTGTACATGTGCGTTTTGACAAAGACACACAAAGAAGAATCTTCAGGTTCTTTCCACACACACCTCTAACCTCGTTGACTTTCTTCTTGAAAACAGGTTTCTTGCAAGTGAGGAAAGACTACAGAAATAATTGTAAAAAAAAAAACAGAGGGGAGTGTGGTCTGTCTTTATCTTCTGAGGGCTGTGAGGCAGTCTGCTTCTATCACATTCCCAGTGTATGCATTCGTTATCACACACCAAGCCTCCAAGGAAGTGTTATACATTATACATACCAGTATATAGAATGTTGTCAAAATGGTCTACAAAGTGCCTATAGGGTATGTTACATGCAACACGCCTGGATCCTGGCTATCTTATTCCATCACTCCCTTTGGTCAATCCACACCTCCAGAGGAAGCACTCTGGGCTTGATCCAACACCAATTAAAGTCAGTGGGACTGGCGATCTTATTGCCTTCCGTGGAGACTGTATTGGGCTCTCTGTTTCTATCCTTCTTCCACACTTAACTTCATCATGCCTTTTATCTGTTCTTTATACTCCTAACCTCCCCCCTGCCATCTCCTACACTGAACATTCGCCTCCCCTTTAACTCACATTTTTCCCACAAAGCCTTTTCAATGATTGTTCTTACACACTGGGATGTTTGCACACAAGCACTCACTGATCTGTGTCTGATCTGTTTTGTCTGGGTCTGAACTAGCTTGGAGGAAGCTTGTGGCAAACACCGCACCTTCAGCTTTGTTAGACTACAGCAAAGAAACAGTTAAATAACAGTTTCAGTAATGGCATCTCTGGGATTATTCAGTTTCAACTGTGCATATTGGGTAAATTTTTCAAAAGCACCCAACTGATTTAGTAGTAAGAGTCCCACTGAAAGACATAGGCTCCTAAACGACCTGGGTGCTTTTGAAAATGTTGGCGAATATGTAATTACTTCATAATGAGATAGCAGGACACCATACTGGACCTAACAGAACAACATTTTACTCTCAGGTGAGCAAAGCACTTTGGATTGACACTGGTATGACATGGGTCTTGCACAGAGCTTTGCACATTATCAGTGCTCCACAGATAATAGTAATGACATATTATTTTACTCGGTATAAAAAACTCCACCTGCTCTGCTCTCTTAGCAAAGCACTGATACGTTGTGACACTCTGTACCTCGGGGGAACACCCAGTACCCCCATGTTCATCCTTGTAAAATGACTGTGTGGTATCCAATGCAAAGTTTGTGATGTCGAGTATCTTCGGAAGGCTCATGATGCACAGAGCATTGTTGTTGTAGTGATATTGTAGTAATTGTTATAGTAATGTTAGAGGTTGTAATTTCATGTATATAGTTATGAGGCTGAAAATGTGTCCTTGTGGCTTTAAACAAGCCCAGGCACAAACTCTCCAAGAGCAGAGGGGCAGTTCACACCTCATCAGGGCATGTATGGGACAAACCCAGCCCAGCCTCACAGGAACAAAGGACACTGGCCTAGACAGCATCAAAGGATCTGTTGGACTCTCGAGTGAGTCACCCCCCTTCCCTTGGTCAGTTTGGGACTGCGATGAGGTAATGCTCACCTGATTCTGAAGAGGGGGGGCAAAGCCAAGAGGAAAGAAAGAACATGGTAAAAAGAAGAGACATTTTCCATACTCTTCCTCTCTCTTCCAGCTCCATCTACAGACACCACCACCAAGCGACTGAAGCGCTGATCAAAGGGGAGAGCCTGGCTGAAGGACAAACAGCCAGTCTGTGGTGAGAAGCATCTCAGTTCGTAAGGGCACTGAAAGTGTTAAGATCAGCTTAGAATGTGTTTTGCTTTTATTTCATGTGTTGTTTACTTATGCTAAGCAATCTGTTCCACCTTCTATGTAGCTGGGACACTCAGAGTACTTTTCCCAGACCTGGAGAAGAGCTCTGTATAGCTTGAAAGCTTGGCTTTGTCTACACTGGCAACTGAACAACAAAACTTTTGTAGTTCAGAGGGGTTAAAAAAACACACACACACCCCGAAAGACAAAAGTTTTGTGGACGAAAAGTGCAGGTGTGAACAGAGCATTGTCAGCAGGAGTGCTTTCCTGCCCACAAAGCTTGTAACGCCGCTTGTCGGGGGCGGAATTTTTTTGTCGGCAGGAGAGCTCTCTCCCACTGACAAACAGCGGCGATACTGCACGCCTTTTAGCGGCAGGGCTGTAGTGGCACAGCTGTGTCATTAAAAGGTGTGTAGTGTAGACAAAGCCCTTGTCTCTCTCACATTGGTCCAATAAAAGAGATTACCTTGCCCACCTTCTCTCTCTAATATTAATGATATTTGTGTGGTTCTCAGCACCATAGGGCCTTGGGATGATGGCCCTGGCTTCAAATGCAATGCAAAATGGTTCCTACAGATAGTAACGTATCTGGCCCCCACTGTTGTAATATCTGAGCCCCTCCCAATATTTCATGTATTTATCCCCTCTGTAAGGCAGGGCAGTGCTATTATCCCATTGTACAGATGCGGGTGCAGAGAGACTGGGGTCTGGTCCACACTAGGATTTTACACAACATAAGGAGACATAGCTATACCGGCCTAGCCCCCCATGTAGACAGAATTCTTCTGCCAACCTAGCTACTGGCTCTCGGGAAGTGGATTACCTCCTACAGCAGCGGTTCTCAAACTTTAGCAACCCAAGAACCCCCATTTTGATTTACAATTTTTCGTGGACACCCAAGCCACCCCTGCTCAGCCCCAGGCCATGCCTCCACTCCATCCCTTCCCCCAAGGCCCCACCCCACCTCTTCCCACTCCTGCTGCACCCCTACCCCTCCTCTTCCCTGCCTCTTTTTGTCCCCTCCCCTGAGCGTGCCCCATTCCTGCTCCTCCCCCTCCCTCCCAGCGCCTCCAGCACGCCGCTGAACAGCTGCTCCCTGGCATGCAGGAGGCACTGGGAGGGAGCGGCAGAAGTTGATCAGTGGTGCTGGTGGCCCTGGAAATGATTCTGCCCCCTCCCCGGAGTGCACCCGGAAAAAGGGGGGGGTGGAAGGCTGCCAGAAAGATCCCATGGGGACTATTGCACCCTGAATCCATTGAAGCAGCTCCGCAGAACCAGACTGGTGCTCCGAGGATCAGGGAGTCTAATGGCCTTCTCGGTGACCTCTCCCACCTTGAGCTCTGCAGATCGTTGAACAGCCAGTCCTCAGGATCTGGCCCTTGCTACTTATCAAAGACAGGTTAGTCTGCACCTACGGACCCAGTAGTTCTGTGCTATCAACTTCCAGCAGCCAGCTTGGAAAACCAGCCTCTGTCAAAGCAGCACTGCCAGCCTCTGACCTCACCTGACTGTCCTTGGCCCCCTGTTGCTTCTGTTTCTGTTTGAGGAAGAACTTAACTGTCTCCTTGCTCTGAATGCAGCAAGAGAAAACTCCCACAACGATCCCTCTTTCTCATTACTCTGGGGAAACCCAGCACAGGGGGAAAATTAACATTCAAACTCTTACCATTTGGCCCAATGTAGCACGAGAGTTTGCTACTGGTACCTCAGGGGCGGCTCTATGTTTTTTGCCACCTGAAGCACGGCAGTCAGACGGGCTTCGGCGGCATGCCTGCGGGCGGTCTGCAGTCACGCGAATTCAGCAGCGTTTCTGCGGGTGGTCTGCCGGTCCCGCGGCTTTGGCGTACTTGCCACCGAATTGCCGCCGAAACCGTCGGACTGGAGGACCTCCTGCAGGCACGCTGCCGAAGGCCGCCTGACTGCTGCCCTCACAGTGACCGACATGCTGCCCCCCGCAGCTTGCCGCCCCAGGCACGCGCTTACTGCGCTGGTGCCTGGAGCCACCCCTGGGTACCATGCTAACTACAGACAGCATTGCAGATCCCGTGTCTTCAGAAATCATGAGTCAAGTCCCCAAAATCATGAAAATGGCTTTAAAACCAAGATATTAAAAAAGCAAATAATAAATTTGTGGGAAGGGGTGTCTTTTTCTTTGCCTTTTGGTGTTTGAGCCATTCGGGTTCACGTTACTAAACTTTCCTCTGCGGCTGAGTGCTAGAAACTTACTTTTTAACAAAACAAAACTCGAGTCTCACATCATTGCCTGACTCCAGAAGCTGGGGTCTATAAGGAAAAGCCCCAGATACCACATGCCTTCCAATAAGATCATGAGAGTTGGCAACAATACAATGAGAGTGCATCAGTGGCACGTGCCGGAAACTGGTCCACGCCGTTTCCAGACATCTTTAATGTGGCTGGTGTCCTTAACAATGGTGTTTGGACTCATTCTGGGACCTGTTTGGATGGCTAAAAGGCAGGCAATGTGAACACGCTATTTAGTGGGAAGGGAAGAGGTAAAACAAGCAAGCTCCTGGCTAAATGAATGAATTTGAACTTCTCCATCCCATTTGTGAGTGTGGGTGTGAACCGTAGCACTGCCGCGCTGGGAAGTCTGCACTGTAACATTCCAAGGGACTACTTGCTACAGGCAATGCAAGGGGCACAGAGTCTCTTTCCTGGTGACAAGCAGTAGCAGCTGCCCCAAAGGAGAGGAAGAAGAACACATTACTAAGGTTGCTTCCTGGGGGTCTGTAATTCCTCGAAACAAATTACCTCTGTGCCATGGATTAAGAACAGATGTAGCAGGATCCAGCTGCCGGGAAGCCTTTAGTGCTTTGTAGCAAAGTGGCCATCACCCAGCACCCCGATGACCCGAGGGCAGCCCTGCATACAGCCCTTCACCTCCGTTTCCCTGCTTGGATCCCCAAATAAATCCCACACAGGGTTTTCCAGTCCAATCACAACAGGGTCTGATTTATTAAGGTAAAGTTCAAAGCTAAACACAGAAGCCTTCCCTCCAGCCAGACACAGCCCCAACTCCCCTGGTCCCGTCAGAGCCCTCCCTGCCTAGCAGGCTAACCCCTGCCTCTCCTAGCGGGAGCAACTCCCTTGGTCTCAGGGTCTGCCCCACAGGAGCCCCTCTCACTTTCTGCAGTCTCACTACAGCCTCCTGAGTGTCCCCTGACTGCTGCCACCTTGCGTCCATGATAGGAAATTGCCTGATTCCCCTCAGGTGGGGCTCTTCTGTCAGCAGGGTTGACTTGCCCCAGGCTCTCCAGCCCAAGGGCAAGTCACCAGTTACACACTAATACCAAAGAACAGGCGGACAGAAGAGTTTAATAAGATCTACAGGGTGGCCAGGTAGCATTCTCTACCTCACAGCTTTATGGGTGAGGAGAAAAAAAAACATTGGGGGCCATGTCTGCTTAGCAGATAATGGAAAACCAGGGCTCCCTGCTCACCGGAGACTTCTACAAATACAATGGCTGGCGGCATGGTGGGGAGGAAGCCCGTGGCTAAAGCAGCAGTAGTGTTAGTATCACAGAGGCATCTATGGATTCATGGTACATTCCAATTAAGTCTTAACATAAAGGGTCAGATGCTGAGGTTTCTACTCAGTCCTTACTAAAGCAAAACTGCTGCTGATGTCACTGGGGTAGCCCCATAGCTGGTGACTTCAATGGAGCTACGCCACTTATCAGAGCTGAGGATCTGGCCCTGTCTAAGTAAGAACCTCAGGAGCGATACTAAGGTGACCAGATGTCCAGATTTTATAGGGACTGTCATAACTATAAAGGGAAGGGTGTAACAGCTGTCCTGTGTACAGTACTATAACATCCCTCCTGGCCAGAGACTCCAAAATCCTTTTCCCTGTAAAGGGTTAAGAAGCTCAGGTAACCTGGCTGGCATCTGACCCAAAGGACCAATAAAGGGACAAGATACTTTCAAATCTTGGTGGGGGGAAGGCTTTTGTTTGTGCTCTTTGTTTGGGAGTTCGTTCGCTCTTGGGACTGAGAGGGACCAAACATCAATCCAGGTTCTCCCCATCTTTCTAAACAAGTCTCTCATATTTCAAACTTGTAAGTAAAAAGCCAGGCAAGGCGTCTTAGTTTTACTTTGTTTTCTCAACTTGTAAATGTACCTTTTACTAGAGTGTTTATCTTTGTTTGCTGTACTTTGAGACTAAGACTAGAGGGGAGTCCTCTGAGCTCTTTAAGTTTGATTACCCTGTAAAGTTATTTTCCTACTGATTTTACAGAGATGATTTTTACCTTTTTCTTTAATTAAAAGCCTTCTTTTTAAGAACCTGATTGATTTTTCCTTGTTTTTAGATCCAAGGGGGTTGGATCTGTATTCACCAGGAGTTGGTGAAAGGAAGGAGGGGGAATAGTTAATTTCTCCTTGTTTTAGATCCAACGGGGTTGGATCTGTATTCACCAGGAGTTGTTGGGAGAAAGAAGTGGGGATGGTTAATTTCTCCTTGTTTTAAGATCCAAGGGGTTTGGTTCTGTATTCACCAGGGAATTGGTGAAGGTCTCTCAAGGCTACCCAGGGAAGGGAATTAGCTTTGGGATGGTGGCAGCGGACCAGACCTAAGCTGGTAGTTAAGCTTAGAAATTTTCATGCAGGCCCCCATATTTGTACCCTAAAGTTCAAAGTGGGGATACAGCCTTGACAGGGACAGTCCAGATATTTGGGGCTTTTTTTTATATGGGCTCCCCCACCCCCTGTCCTGATTTTTCACAGTTGCTATCTGGTCACCCTAAGCGATACCTCCTTAGCAGGCTTCCAAGTTGGAGTCAAGGAGAGTCCATCTCTGTGTGATGAAGCCCCACGGAGAGGGAACACTAGATGGAAAGTTCCTAGCTCAGTGGTTTGAGCATCAGCCCGCTAAACCCAGGGTTATGAGTTCAATCCTTGAGAGGCCCACTTGGGGATCTGGGGCAAAATCACTACTTGGTCCTGCTAGTGAAGGCAGGGGGCTGAACTTGATGACCTTTCAAGGTCCCTTCCAGTTCTAGGAGATGGGATAGCTCCATATATTAAAATTATTAATCTCCATTTATTATTATTTATTAACCTTGGTCCAAGAAAGGTGCTTCCTTTGTAAATATGGGGCCAGATCCTCAGCTGGCCTAACCTGGCACCGCTCCACTGACATCAATGGAATGATGGCCAGTGACACCAGCGGAGGACCTAGCCCATACTGTGCACCCAGAGCATGGGCACAAGGCACGGGGCACCAGTTTTCATTTTGTTTGGGATTGCTTGGGCTATTCCATGTGGCGCACAGCACACCTTGCATTTCCCTCCTAACCTCCCCTATATTTCCCCTTAGCCACCTCTGGTCTAGTCTATGCAATATAGGTTCTTATACCTCCCAGAGAGGGGGCAAATTTTAAGCAGATTCTACATTCAATCTGGAAAAGAACCACCTCGGCACTTCTCTAGGCATCTCCTTAACTGATTATTTTTTTAAAGAAGATTATTAATGAAGCAGCAGCAACAACTTCCATAAAAGAGTCTCCCATTCAGCCTTGTAGGTGCTTAGCAGTAGCTTGTTCTTGCACTGTGCCGTCTGTCTCCCAAGGCAGCCTTTGGACAATGAGGAATGTGAATGGAATAGCAGAAAAACCCTCTGCCCCAAAAGTCCCCTTTTCTCTGCCTTTAATTAAAAAGAAAAGCAAAAAACCAACAATATAGCCTTTAAAATCATGAATGAAATGTTTCCAGCGTTAGAGGATGCGGCAAGGAGCTCCTTGCCCTTTTTTGGGGGGAGGGAAGGGTAAGGAGGGGGCTTTCATTCATAAGAGGGGTGATTCATGCCAGAGTTATGCTGAATGTGCAGCAGCAGCCCCCACCCACCTACCTGGCATGGATACTTACCCTGTGACAATATTGTTTGAAAAAGTCAAACAAGTTCATTAAGCAAAACTTGGGAGGGAAAAAAAAAAGTCAACACGCCTCTGCTTTTACTTGTCTGGACAAAACCAGAGCCGAGTTTTCATTTTTTTCCTTTTGGTCAGAAAGTGAGTTTGCTTGGAATGGCATAATTTTGCAGAAGGGTGTAAATGAAGGGGATTTTCAAGCAGCAAGACAATGTCCATTCTCTGTGACCAAAGGCATCATGCAAGTTGATTAGACCAACGCTTAACAGCAGTCGTTCAATTCTCAGGAATACTGTACTGTAAACAGAGAATGTCTGTCAATATTTATACACACAATGCCTGGGGACATATACGCTGCTGCTGAGCTCTGACTTGTTTGAAACAGCTCGTGAAAACACGGGGCAGTGCTAAACACCATACCAAGAGAACAGTCTGACATTGAAACCTTCTCAAGTGCTTTGTTCCGAAATCAAGGGCACCAAAGTGTGGAATATATTTTGACAGGGGTATCTCTTTCGGTGTCAGATATAGCAAGAGCTGTTGTTCATTGTCATTGCCCTGAAGCACATTTGAATGTACACAACATATGGATATCTCTGTGAAAAGAGTATCTCAGCAAAAACTCGAAGGCCTTACTACATGACAGTTATTAACTCGAGACAACAGCTATGCATGCAATTTACCCAACGAGCATGTGGATTTACACCATTACAGTATTCATATTATACTGGGGCAACAGAGTCCTTCACAAATAGCTGAGAAAAAAATTGGCCAATATTTTAAAGAGCGACTAGTGATTTTGGGTTGCCCCTCTATTTGGGTGCTCTACTTGGGACACCTTAAAGGGGCCTGGTTTTTAGAGAGTGGGTACTCTTCGTTTTCTGAAAACCAAGTCTTGTTAAGATGTCTCAAGTTGGACACCCAAAATCACTAGCCAGTTTTGAAAATGTAGGGCCTCATTGTGAATGGAATACCCCAAATGGACCCTTGAAGGCACATTTCAGGTGTTTAAAGATGCAGATAGGCACCTAATGGGATTTTCAGAAGCGCCGAGGTGTCTAACTCCCACAGATTTCAACCTTTTTATTGAAAAAGCGTTTTGACAAAAGAACTGACCATCCCTTCTGTACATTGTCCTGGAGGCCATGTGGCTGTGCCTGATCTCTCATCTGAGTGACACAGGGTGCACCCATCAGTAACATGCCTGAGGCAGCCAAAATTCAGCACAACATTCCTGATTTTACATAACAGTACCACCCTGCCAACAGTAACGGAGTGGCCCCTTCATTAGAGCAGGACTGGTCTGATCAGATGGTTAATCTAGGGCTAGACTGCAATCTGCAACCGGGAGCCGGGGGTAGCACAAGGCAGGCAGAGCTTCTGCACAGCTCCCCTTTCTGCACACATACTTGCAGTAACAGTCCATCTGCGACCTGGCCCTCTTCCTCCCTGGCAAAGCAATCGCCCCCAAAGAGGCAAAGAACAGCCTCCAGTGGAGGGAGCCTCCGGCACCATTCTAATGGATGGTGCAGAACGTGTATGTGTAGCCAGCACCCCGGGGAGAGACGCCTCTCCTGGTGCTCCCCCAAGGCCAGGGAAGCTCTGCACTGCCCCCTGATTGTGGCTCTCTGCAAACTGCAAAACTGAACCCATCATCATCACAGAACTATAGCTAACTTGGGCCAGACCCTCAGTTGGTGTAAACTGGACCAGCCCCAGCAAAGGCAAGGGGACTGTTCCAACTCTGAGGAATGAAGTTGCTTGGGAAGCTAAGAGTGGGAAGGGAGATGGTTCTGACAACTCCGCTTGTACGAGGAGTCTCTGAATCTAGTGGGGGGCGGATACTTCACCAACATAGGGTCTCATCCAGAGCCCACTGAAATCAATGAGACTCTTTCCTATTGCCTTCATTGGGCTTTTGTCCAGCCCCTTAAGTGATGAATGAGATAAAAACCCCCACCTTACCTACTAACACAGAGTTAGGGTTAACCCCAAACGGGTGATCCTTCAGCTCATGCAAGTGGTCCCATTGACCTTCTCCATCAGGCCCTCTTCACATATCTGATTCCAAATGCAATCCAATTAAATAATGAATGGTAATACTAATAATATAGAGCACATGTCATCAGTAGGTCTCAAAGCACTTTACAGAGGAGGTCAGTATGTCCATTTTATGTTGGAGAAACTGAGGCACAGAAAGGTAACATGATTCACCCAAGGTTGCAGAGAAATAGAAACCTGGTCTTCTGACTCTCTGGCCAGTGGTCTAGTCACCAGGCCACTTGTAATGGGGATTTTTTTGCACTCCCAGTTTTTCTACTGACCTCCGGAGCAAGGAATTCACCCCCTATTTCTAACTCTTTGGCCATTGGCCAGGTTTAAGGATAAACTGTAATGCCTCTCTCAGATCCATGATGGTGTCTTGTAGCACCCAGCTACCACAATGACGGATGTGATATAGACAGACAGATGATAGCTAGTATAGATCCTGTGTTCCCTAAGCATTAAGCCCCATCCACTCCTACTAGTACAAACCCTCATGGATTTTTATTACTAAAAATGTGACTGTAGGGGAAAGTTAGATTTTACTTCTACACATACATGTCTGCATTTGACCAATTTCCAAACTGCCAAAAGCAATTACAGTGTATTTTACTGTACCCCTTTTGGAGTAATAAGAGTCATCTGAAACTAGCAGATATTTTGCACATACTTTAAAGAGGGGCAAACTGCTTTTTTTAAAAAAATCAGTAAAAGAGTAATATGATTCTGGGCTGATTTGTATACAGTCTGGCCATGCATTTCCACAAATGACTAGTGAGTTTGGAGGCCCAAGTTTTTGGGTGCCCAACTTGAGACACCTGTAAGCTGCATGGTTTTCAGAAATCACTGAGCCCAGCCCTTTCCCCTGACCCAAAATCAGGCCCTTTCAAAGTGTCTGAGGTTGGGCACCCACAGTGTTGCCAACTCTCATGATTTTGTCATGAGTCTCATGAAAAGTATTGTTTTCCTTAAAGCCCTAGCTCCTGGAGTCAAGTGGCTATGTGATGATTTTAGCCTTCATTCTTAAAGAAAAAGTGAGTGTCTAGCCCCTGTGGCGGTGAAGATAGCTTCAAAATGTGATACCCTAGTGTACCCCGAAGGCTCAAAAAGCAGAAGGCAAATAAAAACAAATAGCAAATGTATTCTTTTTACATAATTTCATGATTTTAAAGCCAATCTCATGATTCTTGGTGAGCCTGACTCATGATTTTGAACATTTGGGGTTGACAATACTGCCCCCAAAATCATTAGTTACTTTTGAAAATCTGAGCCTCTGGGTGTGTAGTTTCTCTACACAGCACATTTCCCAGGCATGCTTGCTTTTGAAATATCCAGCCCATTCTCTCCTGCTTCATCCTGAGTGAATCACAACACACAGTGTTACTACTGTACAACTTTCTGTCATGATGCAAAGGAGAAATGTGTTGGCTTTCTGCCATCTAAACTATCTAATTCCTTTCCTTCCATTACTAGTGTTGGGATCTTCAGTGTATAATGTTTTCACCCCTCAGCCACAGTCAAATGCTACAACAGGAATAAAAAGACTTCATAAAAAAGTAACACCTTTGCTTTTTAACTCAAAGGCTTATCTTCCTGACAACAGCACTTAAGTGATTTTTATCAAGAATTAGATTGTTCTTTCTGCCAAAATGCATTTAAGCCCTGATCCAGGGGTCTTAGTATAATTTCTACTACATGCTTTTCTTTTTCAGGTCTTCCCAGTCGTGTAATTTTCCTTTTCATTGTATTTGTTTACTCCAGCAGACAGACATTCTTTGATAAGGAAGCTGGCCAGCTGCAGTAGATCTGTATGAAATTTGCGCTTAATAGACAAACCGAATTTCTGTGTGACCCAAGAGGATGGAGCTCAGATATTCTCAGTGGTGGCAGATGACAGAACAAGGAGTAATGGTCTCAAGTTGCAGTGGAGGAGGTCTAGGTTGGATATTAGGAAACACTATTTCACTAGGAGGGTGGTGAAGCACTGGAATGTGTTACCTAGGGAGGTGGTGGAATCTCCTTCCTTAGAGGTTTTTAAGGTCAGGCTTGACAAAGCCCTGGCTGGGATGATTTAGTTGGGAATTGGTCCTGCTTTGAGCAGGGGGTTGGACTAGATGACCTCCTGAGGTCTCTTCCAACCCTGATATTCTATGATTCTATGATTTGAGAAAGGACTGTCTCTTACTGGATGTCTGTACAGTGTATAGCATGTTGGGACCTCAATGCACTACCCTAATGCAAATAATAAATACTAATAGAAGTAGTAGCTGAAATCCAACTGTACTGGGAGAAGAATTATAATTTGTAGCATTTATATTAGGAAATGCAGAAATCCCGAAGGAAAACACACCACAACCAACATAAATAAATCCTTTGTAACTCAAATTCATTTCCAAAATATACACCCATAGAATAAGTGAGGTTTAGCGTTACATCCACTGCAGTCTTTTTCTAGAGGGGATAACCCTTTGGCCATTTGTATTTAGCTGTTACAGAAGCTGGCATGAGTTCAAAGATGTTGGCATAAACAATTGTTTAATGTTATGCTAAGAATTTTACAGAAGGTTTCCTAAGATAGGGCTGCTACCAACAGAAACAGGATGACTTTGCGAAGGGTAATTGGCAAGACAACCCCCACTCACAAGTAATTAGTGGTACCTCAGAAAATGTACTGTCCTCTACTGCTCAGTTCCCCTTCCATCCCCTAACAGAATTCCATATTTGCAGGATAAGATTACTTGACAAAAGTGACCGTATTGCTTTCATTTATCAAGATCAAGGCAAATATAACCTTATGCTTCAGGTTCACTGATTATCAGCTTGGGAAAGGGGGAAAAACAGACTCCCAGATATAGCATTGGACAAATAGATGGAGCTTGGGCATTTCACTCCTTCCTCTGAAACATCTGGGATTGCTGACAGCCATGGCAAGCCTGACCGGAGGTCTGCCCTCATAGGGCAATATCTGTGTTCATGTTTGCTATCTGAGGCAGCACGGCGTTAGGAGCCTGTGTTCTAATCCTGGGTTTGCCACTGATTTTTGGTATGACCTTTCTGGGGCAAGTCACTTCCCCATCCTGTGCCTGTCTCCCCCCCACTATGTGTCTGTCTTGTCTATTTTGTTTGTAAGCGCTTGGGGGCAGACATAGCCCATCACTTGGTATTTGTGCAATGCTTAGTGCAATGGGGCACTGATTCTGACTGAGGCCGCTAGGTGTGACTGTAAAATACATAACTAGATAAGAAGTGAGTAGTATCCACCTATCTCACAGGGAGACTAGAAGGAATTATTAGCTGCTATTTGCAAAATGCTACCTATTATTAATTTTCATACATCAACAACTCTCACAGAGCCATTGTATCGTTTTGTACCTGAGTGGGACCATAACATTTAGGGAATGTTGCTGTTCAGCGGGTTTCCACGTTGCAAGGTCACAAATGAGCCTGCACGTTTTCTCAGAAAGCAAACTAATTAAAAATGAAATCAACCCCCTTTCTCCCTTCCTTCCCAGGCGCAAAATCCTCCTTCAGACTCCATGGATCCTACCACTGAGCGCACCCCAGAGCCAATGGCAGAATGGGTGGCAGCACTGTCAGAGGAGTGGCTGCAACATGCACAGAAAGAAAGATCTTCCATGCGTCTGGCTGAAAAACCATGAGAAACCCTGGCTTTCCGTACATGGAACCCATGTTTCTGTTGGGTTGTCCCCTGCTGTCGCCTGGCTATTCCATATCCCCTTGGCCCAGTGTTGAGGGAGACAAATGTGGCCAAAGGGCTGAATTTCACAGTTGTGTGTGGCTCTGGCAATAGTTTGTCCCCTTCTGTATGTTTTGTGTATAGCTTTCCAGTCAAACATTCATTATTCACTCTGTGTTTTCATTTTCTCTTTACGGTGGCAAGTCATAAACATATGTGAACAATTTAAAAAAGAACTTTTTTTTTTTGTATAATGCTTCTCAGTGTATTTAACACATTCATTTTGCTGCTGGTTTTCAGAGCATGAATGCTCAACACTATGAAAATTAAGCCCCTGCAAAGTGTCTCAGGTTGAACACCCAACGATGAAGGCATCCAAAATCCTTAATCGTTTCTGAAAACTTTGGCCTTATACAGACCTAAAATTCAACTACCACTGTAGGGGCAGTGCATCTCCTCCCCTTCCCCAGCACTGCTTTGCCAGGACATGCGGGTGATCAGTGCGTTACTCATCTCATAGACAGATGAGGGATCAGATCATGGATTTCACCCAGTGCCTTGCAGAGAACTGGCTGGTCATGTGATGCTGGATGGTCTTGTTTCCACATGTCATCATGTCACTTGAAGAGACCTAGAAATTCTTTGGTGAGCACTTCTAGAGATATTGGGGTGGGGGGCGGAAGAGAATAGAAGAGTCCAGCAGAGGGATGCATGGCTCTGTTCTCATTCCATCTAAATGCCCTACTACTGGGGCTGTTAACAGCAGGATCTACCCTCTCTTATCATGATTATACTGTTGTTTCTATTATTTTCTTTAAACTGTATTTATTAGACTGATTACTTTTTTCCAGTGGAAAACTGCAGTGCATTTGCACTGAAACATATACTGTGTTAATTCAAAAGAATTAAAATTTGTAGCTTTCCTAGTTATTCCCTCATTTTCACAGAATGTTTCTAAATGCTTCTTACCGCCCTCCTCTATTTCCCACCCCCACCCCTTCCTCCAGGGAAAATTTTGCATGCTTCACTCCCGCCCATAGCCAGGCTCTGTGCTATTTCTGATGCTCAGGCTTCCCTTCCAGATTATTTCTGAATCCCCATATCAAAACATGCTCCATTTGGCTACTTTGTACTGGCATATTGAAAAATAGCTGGTGTCGCTAATCAAGTCCTCATTCCATATGGCAGAACAATGGTGCTGCAAGTCTCACTGCCAGGCCAAAGCGGAAGAAAGAAAGAAAGAAAGAAAGATCTCCAGCAGCACTTTTATTTTTAGCTTTTCTTTGCATTATTTATGAGCAGAAATGTTTGGGAATTTGGCAGTGTCACACTGGAAAATAAAACTGATTTGTCAAAATTATAAGCCCTATAACATGCTCCCTCCTCATATCTGTCTAAGTTTGGGTGAATTACAGCATATGTCCTGATAAAATGTCTAGATGAATAGAAAACTAGTGCATACCTATGGAGTATCGCTCTTTGGTCTACTGATCTTCTGTAAATATGGATAACCATGACAATCATCCCTAGAACCAGTCACTCAGGACCTGATCCTGCTCCCACTGGAGTCAACAGCAAACCCCTCTGTAGTATTTGTGAGGAAGCAGCCTCCGGTTTCAGTGAAATGCTTTTATGTGTTTAACTACACTTCTACCCCGATATAATGAGACCCGATATAAAATGAATTCGGATATAACACGGTAAAGCAGTGCTCCGGGGAGGGCGGGGCTGTGACTCCGGCAGATCAAAGCAAATTTGATATAACGCGATTTCACCTATAACACGGTAAGATTTTTTGGCTCCCGAGGACAGCGTTATATCGGGGTAGAGGTATATTACATTCATCACAATGAATGCAATCAGATTCAGTGTCTTAAACTCCATCTGTTTCCATGTCTCTCTCCAGCCTACTTCTGGTTGGATACCTACAGGGTCCACAAGATGGTCATTGTGCCACATTCCCATTGATGGCAGCAGGCTCAAGGCCTTGAATTGCAAAGTTGATGGGTAAGATTGCTCTGTATGTATTAAAATAAAATATTAAGAACAAAACCCAAGCAGATGGCATGGATAGTAATGTGATATGGAACATTTCTCCTCCAGGGGTGTGAGCCAGATAAATGATGAGTACCCTCTGCAAGGTGCTACGGGCATTCAACTCCCATGGAAGACCGTTGGAGCTGAGGGTGCTCAGCTTTCCCCAGGAGATGTTCTGCACCTCACAAGGTCAGACAAGAATTTTCCAGGCCAAGGCCCTGATCCTGTAAAACTTCAGTGGGATTTCACAGGGTTTCTAGGGTTTTCTTGGGAGTTTCCAAAGCACTCAGAAAGGCCCAACAAACACAGTGAGAGTTTTACCATTTGCATCAATGGGGGCAGAGTTTGGCCAACTCTGAATACTTCTGAAAATCCCTCCCATAATGCTGAACTGAACATAATGTTATAAACTTGGCCATGCGCAGTACTAAACAAGACAAAATGAGTTCAACAGGTCAGAGTGTGTGTGTGTGTAAGGGTTGAGAAGTCAGGAGCACAACCTGAGACACTTGGATGGATATAAGATTTGCCATTCATTTTTAAGTTACAGTTTTCTGTAATGTACATTTCTTGCCTTGCAGGGATACAAATGCCAAGTCTTTGCTACACTCTTCTCAAACGCAGCCAGCAGAAATGTTCTAAAATGGAAAATCACTCCAGTAGAACAGATGTTGGCACTGATGAGCATTAAAAAGTTACCGTTTGCCAACTGTTCAATGTCATCTCACTTTTCTGCACTTTCCCCCTACGCTTAGCATAGGAGACAGTATGCTCCTCAGGGCATGGTAGGACTCCGCTGTCATAAATGCTAGGGTAAATCCATTGTCAATAGGGTTAAAGAGCTGGAAAACATATGTAAGTGAGAACAGAATCAGTCCGTGTGTCTTTATACCTGTCCATAAATCACTTATCACACTGTTATCACTATGCAAATAACACAATTATTTTTCTTATCGTCTGTGTGTCTATAGGGTAACGGTTGGTGAGCATTGCACTGATTTTTTAACAGCTTCTTCTGTACTGCATGCTTACATAACACCCCACATTCAGGGGAATCTCGGAGACTTTATGTATGGAACTAAACTAATTAAGTCTCAGCTTGAAGCCAACACCATCTGCTACCTCAGGGAGATGTTTGCTTTTTGCTTTTCCGTCTTTCACTGGTGTGTTCCCCTGTTTCTCTTTCTGGCACTCCCTTTAGAGCAAAACAGGCTGAGGTTATGTGGAATGTGTAGCAAGGCAACCCTCACCTTGGCAAGTTCAGGCAGACCAGTGTGACACACCTTGCTGGAAAAACTCACAATCGGGTCCTAGCATCACTCATTCTGTCAAGTCAGGGCAGAGAACTGCAAATGGGTCTGACCTGGCTGTTAGGACATGCTTTGCTGTTACTAACTGCTCTAGTTATAAAGTTCAAGAGCTAATGTACTGCCAAGCCCCAGAATGAGTAGAAGAGCGAAAAAAACCACTGAAACAAATCACTAATCCTCCAATTTAGGAGGATGTCCGGTTCTAAGGTTCAAATGAGAGATTTCAGGAAGATGATGGGGAAAGAAAGGGAGGTAAAGGAGACTGGCATCATAGAGGGCTACAGAAATACTTTGGAATAAACAGCATTAAGGAGATAAAGTCCATCTGACTTTTCAACTGACAGAAGGGATTGCTGGTCAGCAAAACACCAGTCATCCAGCAAACCTGAACATGACCTCTCAGTGTGCTCTGGTGGCTAAGAAAGCAAATACTACCCTTGGGTATACAGTATAAGCAGGGGTATATAGACAGAAGTAGTGAGAAGGTATTATTTCTATATATGGCATTACCAGAATACTGTGTCCAGTTCTGGGGTCCACACTTAGGATGCTAAGAAATAGGAAAGGATTCAGCAGAGACCCACAAAAATGATTTGAGGTCTGGAAAACCTGCCTTCCAGAGAAAAACTAAAGAAACTCAATTTATTTAGCTTGTGACTTGTTTACAGTCTATAAGAGGGCCCTGAGCCTAGCAAATGGTGAGTTTGGTGGCTCCTGTGACAGGAGAGATCTTAATGGACAGGATGGGCCAGGCCCCGCAAGATTTCTAGCTCCCACAAGACTTCCAGGCTGGTGATCTCATGGCATTTGGCATGAAATTTGGAGCAGTAAAAGGAGCCCTGTGCTCTGGGCCACTTCCTGTTTGCCAGCTTGACCAGCGGTTGACCCCCACCTTCCTTCCCTTATCTAGGTCACTGTGGGCTGTGCGAGTCACCACTTTGGGGCTGGCAGGAATTTATCCCCATACCTTCAGATTGGCCAAGTCTGGTTGGGTTTTTCCCCTGCCTCACAGCAAGGAGTTTGATTCTGAGTAACCAGAGGGTAGGGATTCTCCCCCTCCTGGAGGGCAAAGTGTGGACCTATGGGAGAGTTGTTTAGTGGTCATTACTTCTGGCAGGTTCCCAGTGCAGGAACTTGCTGATTTAGGCTCCAGATATAAAAAAAAAAGGTAACACAGTGGGCATCCCGAGAGCATCTCCTTACAAGATGGGGGCATGGTGTCTAACCCTTTGGGACAAACCAGGGACTGGGACGCTACCTGAGGGGACTGCCCCCGCCAACGCACTTTATGGTGGTGCTGTTGCAGGGTCGAGGTCATCTCTCGCCTCATCCCCCAAAAGAGGAAGGGATGCTAGCAGGCAGGTAGAGGCCCCCAGAGAACCTCCTACTGCAATGATTGGCTCCCCCTGCAATGGGAGCACCCTCAAGAATTGGCAAAGGGTCAGTGGGGTGCAAGTGACTGCATTGGGCTGTACCACAATGGGAAACGGATGGAATTTGACTAATAAAGTTGCAACCTGGTTAAACCCTTCTTCCGGGCAGTGAGCAGACCAACTACCAACTACATGGTGAGACAATTTCTGATCATTGATGGCTCTTTCATCTAGCAGACAAAAGGCCACGAGCCAGTGATTGGAAGCTGAAGTTGGACAAATTCAGACTCGAAACGAGGTGCAATTTTTAATAGTTAAGGTGATTGGTCATTGGAGCAGCTTATTGGGGATGTGGTGGATTCTCTGTCACTTGGAATTTTTAAGTCAAAACTGGAAGTCTTACTAAGGAGACACTCTAGCTCAGTCAAAAGTTATGGGCTTGCCGGAGCAACCACCCTGTGAAATTCTATGGTCTGAGCTGTGTAGGAGGTCAGATTAGGTCGGGGTGGGCAAACGTTTTGGCCCGAGGGCCACATCTGGGAATAGAAATTGTATGGCGGGCTATGAATGCTCACAAAATTGGGGTTGGGGTGCGGGAGGGGGTGAGGGCTGTGGTTGGGGGTGCGGGCTCCGGGATGGGGCCAGAAATGAGGAGTTCAGGGTGCGGGAGGGGGCTCCAGGCTGGGACAGGGAAGTGGGGCGTGGGGGGAGGGTGAGGGTTCCTGCTCGGGGTGCGGGCTCTGGGGTGGGGCTGGGGATGAGGAGTTTGGTTGTAGGAGGGTGCTCCGGGCTGGGACCAAGGAGGTCAGAGGGCAGGAGGGGAATCAAGGCTGGGGCAGGGGGTTGGGGTGCGGGAAGGGGTGCAGGCTCTGGCTGGGGGGTGCAGGCTGGGGATAAGGTGTTTGGTGTGCAGGAGGGTGCTTCAGGCTGGGATCGAGGAGGTGGGAGGGGGATCAGGGATGGGGCTCGGGGTGTGGGGAGAGGCTCAGGGGTGCAGGCTCTGGGCAGCGCTTACCTCAAGCAGCTCCCAGAAGCAGAGGCATGTCCCTTCTCCGGCTCCTACACGGAGGCACAGCCAGGCAGTTCTGCGGGCTGCCCTGTCCACAGGCACTGCCCCTGCAGCTCCCATTGGCTGCGGTTCCTGGCCAATGGGAGCTGCAGGGGCGGCGCTTGGGTCGGGGACAGCATGCAGAATGGAGCCCCCTGGCTGGAGATCCGGAGCGGGGCCACACCGCTGCTTTCGGGAGCCACGTGGAGCAGCCCTTGACCCTGCTCCCCAGTGGGAGCTTGAGGGCTGCATTAAAATGGCTGGCAGGCCAGATCCGGCCTTCCTGGCCGTAGTTTGCCCACCCCTGGACTAGATCATCTAATAGTTCCTTCTGGGCATTAAATTTGTCCATCTTTAAAACCTGAAGCTTTCAGGTTTCTATCAAGCAAATTTCATTGCGTGGTCTGTGTTTTTTCCGTCTTCTCATTATACATAAAGGACCAGATCCTGAACCTTTTTTCAGTGGTCTGTAGCGTTTTTGCCAATTTACACCAGCTAAAGATCTAGCTCATAATGTTAAACTGTATTTTAGTCTCATTGACACGGTTTATTTGAGTGGGTTTATTTGGAAACCTGACTGCACCACACACATTCACTACTGCTTGTCTGATTTGAACAACGTGGAAGGTGAAACTCCAACTGACTTAGGGTTTTTATGTGACATAGTGCATGTGTCTACTAGTTTCCAGTTCCTAGTGTTTAAATTGTGACCTTTGGCTAGGAACCCCAGAAACCGAACCACCCAAATTCACAAGTCACTTCTGAAAATCTAGATCACAATTCTACATGCTAGAGGGACCGGAACTATCATGAGAAGGGTGAGCATTTCACACCAGAAGAAACCAAAGGCAGAGCTACATAGTTATGATACATTTGCTAATTGTTACCTTTACCCTCCTTTTGCATCTGGTAGCATACGTCTGCAGGTGTGCCACTGTGATGAATTTGCATGTCAGTGCTGATTTCCAGTCAAGCAATGAGGCTATTACACTACAAAGCAATTTCTTAAAACACCTACTATTCATGGAATTAAAACATTTCTGCTAGGAATGCTGTGGGTTTGGAGCACATTCCTCACCAACGCAGGGCCGGAAATGACAGACGACGGTCTTGGCAGGTGTGCTGCCAACGTACTTAGAGTCACTCTTGGAGATGAGAAATGTTAATGATTCAGGAAAACCTTGCTGATCTAAACTAACGTTGACATGAGGATTTAGCAAAGAACAGACTAAAGGAAAACTGAAAGGACGGACGGACCAAAATCTGTTTCCAAGGACAGTAGCACCAGGCTGCTAACACATCTTTTCATTCCACTTTGGAGCCTAAATCCTTTAGCTAGGCCATGATGACTATTCCTAGGAACAGACAAAACACTCTTTGGGCAACTAAGGCCAATTCATGGCTTGCCCCCAGTGAACAGTTAGGAGGGGAGCGGAGTAGAGTGATGAAGCAGGAATTTCCTGAGCCATTGTGTGGAGCAGAATGGTCCAAGGGTCAGAATGAAAAGTGTGCACAGCACCATAGGAGACAACTCCGTGGGGAAAAATTAGTGGGTGCTCTGCATCCACCGGCAGCCAAGCTCCCCTCCCCTCCCCGCCCCACCTCACCTCTGCCTCCTCCCCTGAGCGCGCCGCGTCCCTGCTTCTCCGCCTACCTCCCAGCGCTTGCTGCCACCAAACAGCTGTGAGCAGAAGTTGGCGCCTATGCACAGCACCACCCCTTATCCTGCTGTGTGCCGCATGTGCTTCCCTCTGCTTGCTGCCAGAGGCCAGCTTTCAGACTGGGGAGGTGGAGGGAGTCAGAAGATTGGTCACACCATCTCCCTGGCTGACCATCCCAACTTGGGATTATGGTGCACTGCTGGGCACATTACCAGTGTCCTCTGTCTAGAATTTGGGAAGCACTTGATGTGAATCCGGCCAGTTGCCTGCACAGCTGTGCTAGGGCTGGCAGTGGAGAGATGCTTCCCTGTATTGTCTTCCCATCCCAGTCCACCTACACAGGGCAATGCAGAATTTGGCCCTCAGTGAGCAGACTGTCTTGACCTGTGCAATTCCATGTACTGAAAACAGTGGCCTATTTCTAACTATCAACATTTCCAAAGCAGTTATTACCATGGCATGAAGGCTTCACATGCACAAATTACAAAAACAAAGTGAGATTTGAATAGGGAAATATTAGAGGTACAGCATCAGAGGGGTAGCTGTGTTAGTCTGGATCTGTAAAAAGTGACAAAGTGTCCTGTGGCACCTTATAGAATAGACTAAGACATATTAGAGCATAAGCTTTCGTGGGTGAATACCCACTTCGAAGGACTCTTTGTCGCTTATTAGAGGTACAGTTGTGTCTTTGCCCTGGTCTTTGGCTTCATAGTAGATTCCCCTCTAACTTGGACTGCATTCCAAGGTTTCCTGCTGTTCTGGTTCCTGAGGGAATGATCTGGGAAAGAGGTGAATCTTGCAGAGTGACCTTCAGCTAGCGAGGTCAGACCTTCTCCTGAGCTTTTGACAAAAGGTGCATTAGGGTCCACCATCCAGAAGGCTCTGCCACTGGCTTGCAAAAGTTTATTCCAGAGCTCTGTTAGTCACCACATGCTGGACACTCCTAGCTGTTGTGACCAGGTTCTGGAAGGAGAGGTGGTTGCTGAGACTTCATGGGTGTTTTCCACGAATGGTTTTGCAGATCACCTGGGAATTTTTCCCCAGGTCAGATTGGCAGAGACCCTGGTTTTTTTGGCCTTCCTCTGTACCATGGGTCACTTGTAGGTTTAAACTTGTGTAAATGGTGGAGTCTGTGTAACTTGAAGTCTTACATCATGATTTGAGGACTTCAGGAACTCAGCCAGAGATTGTGGGTCTATTATAGGATTGGGCGGATGAGGTTCTGTGGCCTGCAATGTGCAGGAGGTCAGACTAGATGATCATGATGGTCCCTTTTGACCTTAAAGACTATGAGTCTATGGAATATAGGTATCCATTTTTAGTCTGACACATGGGGTGTTATCCACCACATTTGCATTAATATTGAAGGGAGATGGGCAACTAAAACCTTCTGCATCAATCTGAAAATGTTTTCATTGGAATGTCTAACAGAGAACAATATACAGGAAAAACAGTCCTGGTCATGTGTCAGTACATAGAATATTTCTCTATTGTGACTGGGCTTCCTAGACACAAGTGCAATAAGGTTAATAAATAGGAAGAAGATTAAGAACAGGCATAAACAGACCTCATGACCAAAGTTTAATACCTTTAAAAATATTTTTTTATATTACAGTACCACAAGAGACCCTAGGTAAAGTAAGGGCCCTGTTCTGCCACGTGCTGTACAGATATATAGGATGACACAGTCTCTGCCCCAAGGACCTTGCAGTCTAGATAGAGAAAACAGACACACAGTGGGGGAGAAAACAGGCAACAGGAAGATGAAGTGACTTGCTCAAGGTCCCACAGCAGGCCAGAGTCAGAGCCAGGAATAGAACTCAGGCCCCCTGATTCCTAGCTCAGTGCCCCACTGTGATGGGGTTTGCACCCATCACGTGGCAGACAAGGAATTAAGCCAATTAGTGCACCCACGAGGGGGGAGGGTCCCCAGCCCGAGCCCTAACATTGACACTGCAATTAAACAGCCCCCAGCCAAGCTCTATGAACCTGAGTCAGCTGACAAGGGTCAGCCAGGGGCATTTAACCATGGTGCAGACATACCCATAGGGAACCGCAGGGACCGCAGTGTGAAACACACTACAGAGGGGACATGATTCTCCTGTGCAGAGAAACCGCACAGGAGCAGGTCAGTCTCTGTGTGGGGGGGGGGAGGGGGGGGGGAGCCTTGAGATAGGGCTGAAGCTGGCAAGATGCCAGGTACGAGGTCCAGAGGGAGCAGGTTAGGCTCCTATGGGGGAGGCCCTGAGAGAGGGTCAGTGAAAGCACCTGAGTGGGGCCCAGAGAGGTGGAAGAAGAACACCAGAGAAGGGAGAAGCCAGAGGCCTGAGGAGCAAAGGGAGCTGTGTTAAGCAGCACAAGGGAGCATACATATTGAGACAGCTATCCCAAGTCCGCCCGTGTTGCCTCCGGCTACACTGCTTAGTGTGCTAGCTATCTGTCTACCTGTGCTGGGAGAGACACTCCCAGCTGCAGTGTAGTCCTAAACTCACAGTGTCTAAGTGATGCAGGCTCTAAAGGATAATGCACTCCTCCGAATGACCCTTATCCATCAGCCCCTGAGGGTAGACAAGCTGCTCCCTCCAAAGTCAAAGCCAATGAAGTTAGTAGACCACTACTCCAGTATCAAGCAGTGTCCGGTATCAAGCAGAGTGCCCCAGGGATCGGTCCTGGGGCCAGTTTTGTTCAATATCTTCATTAATGATCTGGATGATGGGATGGATTGCACCCTCAGCAAGTTCGCGGATGACGCTAAGCTAGGGTTACCATATTTAAAAAATAAAAAAGAGGATACTCCACGGGCCCTGGCCCCGCCCCTTTCCCACCCCGGCCCTGCCCCAACTCTGCCCCTTCCCCGCCCCAACTCCGCCCATTCCCCAAAGTCCCCACCCTAACTCCCCCTCCTCCCTCCCAGCCACGCGAAAAGGGCTGCCCGAGCGCTACCGGCTTTACGGTTTGCTGGGCAGCCTCCGGACCCTGCGCCCCTGGCCAGCGCATCCCCAGCGCAGCTGGAGCCCGGGAGGGGAAGCGCCCAGCCGGGGGCGCAGGTTCTGGAGGCTGCCCGGCAAACTGTGAAGCTGGTAGCGCTCGGGCTTCCGGCAGCCCCCAGGCCTCCGAACCCTGTACCCCCGGCCGGGCACTTCCCCTCCCAGGCTCCGGCTGCTCTGCTCCTCCCCTGACTCTTCGGCTCTGTTTAAGAGCCGAGCTGCCCGAGCGCTCTGGCTTCGGGCAGCCCCCGTGCCTCCGGACCCTGTGCCGCCGGAGCAGAGCAGCTGGAGCCTGGGAGGGGAAGTGCCTGGCCGGTATTTTTCCCGGACATGTTTGGCTTTTTGGCAATTCCCCCCAGACGGGGGTTTGATTACCAAAAAGCTGGACATGTCCAGGAAAATCCAGACGTATGGTAACCCTAGCTAAGCTGCGGGGAGAGGTAGACACGCTGGAGGGTAGGAATAGGGTCCAGAGTGACCTAGACAAATTGGATTGGACCAAAAGAAATCTGATGAGGTTCAACAAGGACAAGTGCAGAGTCTTGCTCTTAGGATGGAAGAATCCCATGTACTGCTACAGGCTGGGGGCCGACTGGCTAAGCAGCAGTTCTGCAGAAAAGGACCCGGGCATTACAATGGACGAGAAGCTGGATATGAGTCAACAGCTGGGATGATTTAGTTGGGATTGGTCCTACTTTGAGCAGGGGGTTGGACTAGATGACCTCCTGAGGTCCCTTCCACCCCTGATATTCTATGATTCTATACTCCCCTGATACTCCCCGCTGTGAGCAGGTGGGTGGGAAAGAGGTATGGGGAGCGGGAGGAGCTCTGCTCCACCTTCTCCTCACCATCCAGAGTTGTGGGTCAGGTGTATGGGGAGGAGAAACTTGCTTCCCCTCCCAGAGTAAAGGGGGAGCAGGGGAGGAATCTGGCTCCTAGGTTGTCATGGCTACATGCCTAAGGGCTCAGTCCTGCCGATGAGGAGTAGGAAGTAAGTTTTACTTAAAGCCCCGATCCCTACAATTGATAGCATGGGGGCAGACTGTTAGTCCCATGTGGATCCCTCTGACTCAATGGGATTCTGTGTGGGTGCAGACACCCACCCACCCATTGTCACTTGTAGGGTCTTTATTCGATGAATCTCCCGTCTTTCTGTCTATGAATTGCTTGCACACAGAGGATGAACGTCACAGTTTTATTCATCGTTCACAACTGTCTGTGAATTTCTTCAGGGACTAATCCTGGGACTGCTCCCAACAGGGTCTGATTTCCTGCTGCCCTGTTCAAAGCTCAGAGTTAGGAGTCAGCACCAGGACAAGGGCGAGCTCCAGAAGCTGGCAGGTTGCAGTACGAACAGGATTCTTAGCACTCACGTTTGGTTTATAGATCCACTGAGGATGCAAGTTACAAATCTGGGGCTCGATCGTGACTCTAGACACAGCCTGCAACAGGGGCTCGTGCAGAGCTGCTCCAGCCCATGGGAAGCACTGGGAGACAGTCTGCTTCAAGCGGGTAAAATGCCACCTTCAGTACTGGAGAATGCCCAGGCTCACCAGGAGAAGCTGCTTACTCCATCCATTGCACTGGTCCTGCTCAGCGGGGTGGCGCAGGAGGTCAGTGGGGCCACAACATATTGTTTGGAGACCAAATTCTACCCCCCAGTTACAGCTGTTCAACCTTCCAGAAGTTAGCAGAGGTCTAACAGAGAGCAGTATGCACCTCAAAGGGCCAGCTGCTCCGCTGGTGTGTACTGACTTCATTGGAACTGCACTGAGTTACACCAGCTCAGGGTCTGGCCCTAAGAGCTTTTAGATTTGTATCTGTTACTGAAATGTCTTTGATTCTCCAACAACTGAGGCTACATCTACACTACAGGCGGGGGTCGATTTAAGATACGCAAATTCAGCTACGCGAATAGCATAGCTGAATTCGACGTATCGGAGCCGACTTACCCCGCTGTAGGGACGGCGGCAAAATCGACCTCTGCGGCTTCCCGTCGACGGCGCTTACTCCCACCTCCGCTGGTGGAGTAAGAGCGTCGATTCGGGGATCGATTGTCGCATCCCGACGGGACGTGATAAATCGATCCCCAAGAGGTCGATTTCTACCCGCCGATTCAGGCGGGTAGTGTAGACCCAGCCTTAGTGTTACTTGCTACAGGGATTTTCCTGCTTCTTTCCTCTATCTATCATGAAGAAGGATAAAAAGGCACAAAGTTAATTTCTAAAAACTCCCTTGCAAGTCACTTAATCCCAGAACCAACAACGTGCTTTACGAATATCAATGACAAATTAACTGCACACCCTTAATTTCACACACAGGGCCCCATTCTGCCACCCTGGCTTTTGTTGAATACTACTTTATGAATAGCCCACCGACTTCAATAGTGCTACTCCTGGAGTAACACACTACTCACTGTAAGTAAAGCCAGCAGAACTGGACCTGGAGTGGTTCAGAAGCCATTCCATTTTTCATTACACCCTCTTTGATTCAGATTAAGGGAAGCTCCTTGAAATAATCTAGTACAGGTCTGTCCCGGCTGGCTAGCAATCTTTTACAGACAGCAGTGGATTTGTTTCCTTCCCAGAAATGCTTTTCAGAAAAACCCATTAAGAAGTGTGGCGCACGGACTGCGGCAATTCCATTTCTCTCCATAATTCGTTATGGCTGGTGGCTTCCTCCTTTAGAAAGGGCACAGCCATGAGCAACTGGCTTATGCCTGAGATGGTTTTTCACTCAGGGATTCCCTGGGAGAGCACGCCAGTGACATCACTGGGAGATTTTCATTTCACTTCCCTGGTTTGTGCAGGGGAGGGCACTCGCCATCTCTGAGAGCAAAGGACGGGGGATGGGGAATGCAGGGAGTTTCCTGGGAAACACTGTAGCAGATGGCCTGGATGGCTGATAAACAGTGACACAGCTGCAGCTCACCAGTGGGAAGGGTATTTTTAGAAATCTCTGCTCTCCTAGGTCTCCTAGTGTTTTTCTCTTCTAGCCGCCTTCATTTTTACTGTCGGTAGCCGTGTTAGTCTGAATCTGTAAAAAGCAACAGAGGGGCAATACTTCTGTTAGTCTTAAAGGTGCCCCAGGACCCTCTGTTGCTTTTCCCTAGGAAGTGAGGCTTTGCGGCTTAGATTGCAAGCACATCCACCCCAGCAATGCCATTTAAATTCTCTATGTATGCCATTCGATATCCCCACCACCCCCTCCCTGCATCTAATTATGCTCTATGGGCTCCTAGGATGGTGCTGAATACAAGAGCAAATGTTGCCAAGGTAACAAGAATGAAAAGCATCCCTTTTTCAACAGATACTTTGTAACCTACGGTGTTAATTTTGCACCCTAAATGAGAAGCCCCTGATAAGATCCAGCCAGGCCTGACTGTAAATAACAAGGCATACTTTTTAGCATCCTCCTCATACTTTGTCAGAATAAATATAAAATGCTATTCTCTGTTCATTTGGTACATAGTGTAGTTTACACAATGGTCTGGCTAGATGGGAAAACACCCCTCACGGAGAGCTAGGTAGTAACCGATGTGGCTGCACAGGAGGGTTAGGAGGAGTAAAATTCTCCCATTATATCCCTGCTACCTGGCCCTTGAGTGCAGGCGAAAGCCAGTGCAGTGTGCTTACCTGGAAGCAGGTAGTGAGTAGTTAGGGAACAGATGGAGCCAAGATTCCGCTCCTCCTTCTCCCCAATGAACCCGCTGCCGCAGGCTGTGCAGATGTACCCTCAGGGGCACAGTTCCTTCCCTCTTCTGCTCCAGGGGCAACACGGCTAGTGCCACCCCATCGACAGGGCACGTGGCAAAGCCGCAACCTCAACCTAATTAACTTAACCCCCTGTTACTAATGAGTCCGTGCAGGCATTTTGAACAGTCCCTGCTGTTTTATTGTTTCATTATTTTTATTTCATTTTCACTCTTTGCCTGCGTATGGTGTTTGCCCGGCCAAGTTCTAGGTGTTCTTGGGCTCAAAGAGCTTCTCCCTTTGCAAATCCACAGGGGTGGTGGCTGAGCTCTTGTTTAAAGATCTTTTAAAATCCTTCTGGTAAAGGGCCCGATCCTGAGCTACCTCCACTCCTGGCAGCTGAGGATACAAAGCACTTCGCACCTGGCAGAATGCATGAGCCTAGGTCACTGAGATGGGTGAAAGGGAAACGCAAACTGTGCTTGGATTTCTTTGACAAAACCCAGTCCCAGTGGTTATCCCTTTAAAAGCAGCTGTCTATGGAGCTCAGCCCCTGGGTGTTACAGCAGCTCTCCCTGCTCTGCCTCACCCCAGCGCCAAGTGATGGAGGCATAAACGAGTTGCATAGCAATGCTCCCAAGAGTGAGGTGAACCTACAGCCGAGGAGCACAGGGGCTGGCCTCTTTTATGCCCTGCCACTCAGACGCACACAACTGCTCTGCTTCTCCAGTGAAATCCACTCTTTGCTTTTTGTGTTTGACGTCCCAGACCAGCTCTTTGAAATCCCCACATGTGTGAGTATTCACATTGAAATCAACTAGAGAAGGCAGAAAGTGGGAATGGAAACAGAGGCACATGCAGGGAAGTGACTGGCCCAAGTCGCATGGGCTGTTTTGAAAATCCCACTCTAAATTCACAAAGTGGTGGCACGCCATAGAAATACGTGTGATACACTGTCATCATGTACTTGTTTGTATAGCAGTCTGGAACTAAGGGCGCATTGCAGCAAAGACTTATGCCTGGCTTTCACTTTAAGCAGGTGAGCACTGCCATTGGAGTCAATGAAACTTCTCACGGGTTTGAAATTATGCACGTGCATAAGTCTTTGCAGAAGGCAGGTCTAAGGTTGCACTGTCCTGCAATCTTAGCCCTTCCTATGAGGCTCTATGGTGGCTTTTATGCTTCTATTCATTTTTCTGTAGGGGGACATGTTTCTTTAAGTAGAGAGTTGTGTTTGGGAGTGAGTGAGAAGAAAGTTTATTTCTAGCAGCACAGGCTCTGATCTTTAGGCAAGTCTCAGCTGAATATTCCTTTTTGCCAGTGTAATTTCCAGCTGCAACAAATTGCACTTGTGGTGTGTGTGTTTGTGTTTTTTGTATCTATACTTCATTAGTTGCACCAAGTTTTGCCAGAGCAGCTTGCCTCTGAAATAAGGGATGCCATCTTCTAAAAGTCTAGGCCTAAATACATGATGTTATTTCTTTGCTCTTAAAAAGCTCTCAATAAAACTAGCATTTAAGTGAACAGAGTGAAGTGAAAACAAAGCCTGTTTGTAGAGGGGCCGCTTGATACAAGAGCACAACCAAGAATGCTGTGTAACACAGGGTGCAGCTACACTGCCAAAAAGACCCACAGCAGCGAATCTCGGAGCTCAGGTCAACTGAGTCAGGCTTGCGGGGCTTGCACTTATGGGGCTAAAAATAGCAGTGTAGGAGTTCGGGCTTGAGCTGGAGCCCCGGCTCTGAAAGCTGATGAGGATTCACTGCTATTAGTGACCCTGTACCACATGCCACTTGAGCCCAAGTCAATTGAACTGGGCTCTAAGGTTTACTGCACTAGGTCTCTTCTTTTTGCACTGGAGACATCCTGACAGGCTACAGAACTTCCATAACATAATTCCTAGAGCAGATCTTTTAGAGAAACATCCAATCTTAATGTAAACATTGCCAGTGATGGAGAATCCACCATGACCCTCGGTAAATTGTTCTAATGCTTAATTACTCTCACTGTTAAAAATGTACGCCCTTTTTCCAGTCTGAACTTGGCTAGCTTCACATTTTGGCCATTGGATCATATTAGCTCTTTCTCTGCTAGATTGAAGAGCCTATTACCAAATATATAGATACTTATAGATTACAATCAAGCCACCCCTTAACCATCTCTTTGATACACTAAATAGACAGAACATCTTGAGTGTATCACCATAAGGCATGTTTGCCAAGCCTTTAATCACTCTTGTGGCTCTTCTCTGAACCCTTTATCAACGTCCTTCTTGAACTGTGAGCACCGTAACTGGACACAGGATTCCAGCAGCAGTCGCGCCAGTGCCAAATACAGAGGTAAAATAACATCTCTTCTCCATCTTGAGACTCCCCTGTTTGTGCATCACATTAACTGTTTTGGCCACAGGTTCCAATGATCATCCTCCACACCCCCAAATCTTTTTCAGAATCACTGCTTCCCAGCATAGTCCCCCATCCTGTAAGTGTGGCTGCATTCTTTGTTCCAAGATGTATACATTTACATTTAGCCATATTAAAATACATATTGATTGCATGGGCCCAGTTTATCAAGTGATCCAGATCGCTTTGTATCAGTGACCTGTCTCCATTATTTACCCACTCCCCCAATGTTTGTGTCATCTGCAAACTTTATCAGTGATGATTTTGTTTTTTTCCAGGTCACTGATAAGAACCAATTGCTGCAGGATCCTACTAGGATCACACATGCTCGATGATGATTCCCCATTTACGATTACATTTTGGGACCTATCATTTAACCAGTTTTAATGTGAGCCCTATTAACGTTATCATTCTAGTTTTTTAATCAATATTTCATGCAGTACCAAATCCAATGCCTTAAAGAAGTCTAAGTATATTACATTGACACTATTATCTTTGTCAACCAAACTTTTAATCTAATCAAAAAAAGATGTTAGTTTGACAGGATCTGTTTTCCATAAACCTCTGTTGATTGGCATTAGTTAGAGTGGGGGAGGGATAGCTCAGTGGTTAGCGCATTAGTTAAAATATTAGCCTGCTAAACCCAGGGTTGTGAGTTCAATCCTTGATGGGGCCACTTAGGGATCTGGGGCAAAATCAGTACTTGGTCTTGCTAGTGAAGGCAGGGGGCTAGACTCAATGACCTTTTGGGGTCCCTTCCAGTTCTAGGAGATGGGATATCTCCATATATTATTATATTACCCTCCTTTAATTCTTTACTAATTGAGTCTTGTATCAGCTGCACCATTATCTTGTCTGGGATTGATGTCAAACTGACGGGCCTATAATTACCTGGATCATGCTGTTTATCCTTTATAAAATATTGGCACATTAGCTTTCTTCCAGTCTTCTGGAACTTCCACAGTGTTCCAAGGCTTATTCAAAATCAAATGGAATGGTTCAGTGAGCTCCTCAGCCAGCTCTTTTAAAACTCTTGGATGCAAGTTATCTGAATCTGCTGATTTTAAAAATATCTAACTTTAGTAGCTGCTGTTTAACATTCTCCCATGACACCAGTAGAATGGAAAGAGTGTTTTCATAATGAGATGATATAACTACATCATCTGTTTTTTCCCCAAATACAGAACAGAAATATTTACTGAACATTTCTGCCTTTTCTCCATTCTTAGTGATAATTCCATGATTTCCAGCTAGGAAATATGTGAAAATGCTTTGCTAAATAGGAAAGGGCTGCTGAACTGGGGGCAGAGAGTGCTTAAGTGATCTAAGAGGCTAGATCTCAATTTCAAAAGTGACTTTGGCAATTGGGAGCCATTTGAGACTTAGGCTCCTAAGTGTTTAAGTCATTTTTGAAAATGGAATTTAGCTTCTAAGGCCATGGTTGGACAGGTGGTAACATATGATGGAATTTATTTCAGTACCCCATTGGGCCAGGCTATTTTTAGGTTGATATTTCTCAGGCTGAGAGACTCTCATTTTGCAGGTATTCTTGGACCTGGATCTGAGGAGGGCAGCGGGAAAGGCATTCCACTGAAGGAGTAAAAGTTAAATTCTCTGACGTGCCTGACAGCCAATTATTCAGAAACACTGTCATGTCTCACCTTACACGGATTCACCTGATATAAGGAAGATGTGCGAATTATTAATTCACAGCCATTCTCAGTGTTGTCCATTCTGCTGAGTGACATTTATACTTTCATACACAGCTTCATCTGAAGTAACAGACGTATGCATTTGGGTCTTATTTCCTGACATTTAAACTTTCAAACTCTCCCAAGTAACATGCGATACCCACCTCTTCCCCAATCCCTTGCAGAGACTCTATGTCAGAGTCTACATGCTGCTGCAGGAGCTCCATGTTATGGTTTAGCGCACCGGGCACTGGTGTGGGAATCAGGACACGTGGGCTCTACTCTGAGGTCTATCACTTTTCTAAAAATCCCACCCACAATCCATCAAAGGCTTTCAGATAAATTCCCTCTCTGTTTATTTTAAAATATGACCACCTCTAAGGAAGCCACTTGGGAACTGGTCCTGGAGCAGCACTGTCTTTCCAATGGCTCTTGTCTGTCATTTTTAAATTATCAACCTAATCTTTCTCTGTGCAGCGAGATCAACAATGGCAGAAGTATTGTTTAATAACAGTAATCCTGATGTAGCCAAACTTCTGGCATTGGGATTATCATTTATTTTCTTCAACAACATACCCATAACCCTTCCCAAGGCAGCAGCAAGGCATTGAGGCCCAGAGCTCTTCTGCGGATAGCCGCACATCCAGCATAACTTTGACAATCCTATGCGTCTTGCGATGTGTCCAATCAATGTTGCATATTACTCTGAAATACTGTAATTTAAAATGTCCATGCCTTATTGCTTTACTATAAAGCAACACTGCTTCTCTAGATTTTCACATGTCGACATGAAGATCCCATTAGTTCAGGGCTTCTGGGTCTCAATCATATAGCAACTGTGAAAAAAAATTGGGCCAGATTTTCCATTGCCCTGCACCTGTTATAGTCATTTATTGTAACATGCTACAACATCAGTTTTATACCCACTTTGCACTAGTACAAATGACAATAAAGAATCCGGCCCATTGACTTCAGTGTGGCAGACCAAGTGTGGACACAATTTCTCTACCTGTAGTGCCTGTTGATTGCACTGCAATCTCCAGGGTTGCCCCAGTTCTCCTGTCGACCTCATGGCAAGAACCACTCATAACATGTTTACCACAGCTTCACACAGTTATTGACAGGCATGCTCCATGCCACTGTCCTTTTAGAACAGGATGACAGAGCAATCAGTGTCTTAGTGATCTGCCACTGGGCCCATAAAAATGCAATACCTCTCTTTTTAATGGACAAATGGAGGGAAGATGATGCAGAGTCATAGATTTTTTTGTATTTCCTGCAACTAGGCAGGCCATTAACCCGGTTTTAAGTTCTAAGGTTTGGTACTGAAACAAAACTGGATGTGGTTTTGTCTGGTATTGGAGGGGGGATGCCATTTTGAAGAGCACGCCACTCTTCCCCCACCAGCATGACCTTGCATGACTGAGTGTGAGGTCACACTGGCGAGGGGCAGTGCGCTCTTCAAAATGGCGTCCCCTGTGTGGCATCCCCTTGCACACACAGTGCATGCAGGGCCATGCTGCTGGGGGTGGGGTCACACCGCTCCTGGAAGTACTGGAATATCCAGTATTCGGGGATGTGTGAGTGGCCACCCTACCTGCCAACCCTTATTTTGTTTCCACAAGTGACTTAGGTCAAAGGATTGTCTCTCTCTTCCCCGTGTATTAGATGACACCATAGCATGTTATCAGGGGTTGCTGACTATTGGGCACTATAATCCTGTATAAATATAAATAACCAGGTGCAAGGGAATGAAAGGACTTCTTACTGTTTTCTAACCGTACGGCCTGCTAACGCACATCATGTACATTATGGGAATAAGAACAGGAATGCCATGCACTTTTATGTCTTTCTAAAAGATACTCTCTAACTCATCAGCAAGTGATCGGACTAGCTGCAGGAATAATGGGGTGAAATTCTCTGGCTGGTGTTGTTCAGGAGACCAGACTAGATGATCATAATGGTCCCTTCTGGCCATAACAATCTATGAAGCTATTTCAGAACCAAATAATAGTTTGATAAGCAGGGAAAACAATGAAAATACCAGTTATATAACTTATTGCCCCGAAGCTACAATTAAATTACAGTGTGAGCAGACTTAAACATTATCTCAGTCCACACTCCAGTGAGTCTACATATATTCCCATTCATTGCTATGCTCCAGAGGTTGTGTGCTACTCAAGTGATACAAAGCTACTGTATCTCTGGCTTTACTAGGCAGTTAAACCAGGTGTGTGGCTGCTTTGTGTAACTGGCCAAGTACAGAACAGCTAGAGTGTAGCCATGACTAGCCCTTGGTTGGGATACCAAATAATCAGTCATCCGCCAGGCTTACTTGGCTGGCTTGCATCTTGACAGTAATTTCCTTTTTCATGAGATCATAGGCGGATTTGTGCACCATACGACCCTGCCCATCCTTTCTCAGAGACTGACAGAGCAGTGCAAGTTCCTCCCACACAAAACCCTTCCAGCGGCCACTGTGATTTGATGCACGCCCTTTCAGCCAGAGGGCAATCTTCAACGGAAACCCAGCAGCTAGGCAAGGGTGTAAAAACACATCTAGTCATTCCAGTCCTGGTTTCTAAGGCAACAAAGCAACTGCACTAATCAGAGTTCCAAGCACACAGCTAAAACCTCACGTTCTATTATGGCTATAGAGAGAAGGCCCAATTTTTCACTGTCTGGCACCTTGTGTAATCACTTACACCCGTGCAAAGTACATCTAAAAGGACACCATTCTGACTTGGTAGCATACCACACTCTCTTTGCACGTATGTAAATGGCTACATAAGGCACAGGGGAGTGGAGAATCGGTTTTAGATATTGTAGGTAACGGGCCATATTTTCCAGCTCATGCACTCACATTTGTGAGAGTATTTGCACAAGCCATATATTTGTGTAAAAAAACCAACAATCATGCTCAATTCCAACCTGCATGCACACAGCATGGTATAATTACAACTGGCAGAAAATGGAATTTCCATGCCCCAGGAAATATTTCATTTGTTTTCATCCTGAACCGGGACAAAAAGGCTAAGTACAAAAACAATTAGTAGAATGAATAATTAAAAAAAAAATCCAATTCATAAATATCAAAATAAAAAATTTCACCCTTCAAATTGAAATGTCAACATTTAAATGTCAATTCAAAGTGAAAAGTTTTGGTCAGAAATGATGTTAAGATGATATTTTAAGTTGACATTACAATTTGAATAAAAAAATTTCATTCAAATCAACATTTTGAAAACAAAATTCCAGTTTGTTTTGAAAAGTCAATTTGAAAGAAAATTTTGTTTTGATTTTTCCCAATGGAAAATAATTTAAGAAAAAAAATCAACAAATTGACATTTTCCCATGAAAAATATTAGATTTCAACAAAGCTATATTTCCTAACAGGACAATTTTGGGGTCAGAAAATTTCAAACAACTCTAGGTATATGCTTCAGCTAGGCATATGTAAAATTGTGTGTTTGTGTTTTCACACACGTTTGAAACTGGCTCAGATACTCCATTTGTTCCTTAGAGTCTGACTGGCTGAATCAGAATTATTATTTATTTGTATTAGTGTAGCATCTAAAAGCCTAAGTCATGGACCAGGACTTTATTGTGTTAGGTGCTGTACAAACACAGAACAAAAAGATGGTCCCCACCCCAGAGTTTGCACTGGGGAAAGTCAAGTGATATTGCACAAGGGCAGGTGAAAGATCACTGCACATGGTCAGATGCACTCTGCTTTCGAAAGAGAACATGGCCAAAACAGCTTCCATTTTGCAGAACTCTGCAAGTAAAACCCTAACCTGCTTTTTATTTAATGTTTTAAAAATAAAAGTGAAATGACGAAGTGTGGTGGCAGCTGAATAAAATATTGCCCTGGAGAGAGAAAAGTTGCTTTCCTGGAAAAGACTGGAAAGCAATGCCTTCAGCTTCTGGAATTATGTAAGATCTTGGCAAATATGCTATCCCCTAAGGCAATATTTACATGTCACTTTTTAATATACACATTGGACCAAATCATCTCCTGTCATTTGCACCATTGGGGTTGCACTGGTGCATCTGAAAAAGGAACTTGGTTCAATATATATATATGTATGATTATTATTTCTATAGACAGTATTATGTACACTTTCAGTCATTACTGTTTTCACCAAAATAACATTACAGGAGCGATTCTCTGCCTGGCAACAAGTTTCTGTGAGTCTACAGTATCCCCCGTGGCCATGGACTCCTCCTTTAGCAGCATACCTAGAAGAAGGCAGCAGCGGATTGTGGCTCATTTTCCCTGTTGTTATCCCACAAGTTACATCTGGAGCTGCTGCAGAAATGGTCCTTCAAATAGCTCAGAGCTCTTTGGCCTGCATGTACATAGGTAAAGACAAAGGGCCTGATCCTCCATGGCCCTGCATCACGTGTGCAGTCATTTACACCCGTTCAAAATGGGTGAAAATGCTGCTACATCGGAATGGAAGCGGTTCACACTCACTTGGCACAGGTGTAAGTGATGGCACTAAGTGCAAGGCAGTGCAGAATCAAGTCCAAAATAATACAGTGTTGTCATATATGCCATAGTGACAGCAAATATGAGCGCACAAATTATACAAAAAGATTTGTTTTTTTCCTAAAGATTCTAAACCCCTCCCCCCATTATTCCTGCTCTGTAAAATAAATAAATTAATGGAGATATCCCATCTCCTAGAACTGGAAGGGACCTTGAAAGGTCATTGAGTCCAGCCCCCTGCCTTCACTAGCAGGACAAAGTACTGATTTTGCCCCAGATCCCTAAGTGGCCCCCTCAAAGACTGAACTCATAACCGTGGGTTTAACAGGCCCATGCTCAAACCGCTGAGCTATCCCTCCCCCCGATCTTCTGTAATCTTACAGAAATCTTACTGTGAAAAGAAAAAGGTTTCTTTTTAGCTATACTTCCTATGAAAAAGTGGAGGGGTGTGTAGAATTTTGTTGTTATTGATGGAATGATAACTCAGTGAACCTGTTGTGCATAGCTTGCATTTAAGTGTGTTGCCCAACTTGGATAATGTCTAACTAAAACTGGGCTCATATTGCAAAACAGTATTTGCAGAACAAACTGGACATTTGCTTTGAATGCATGCTCAGCCCTCGTTATAAGTTTTCTGCATAGGAGTAATTTATTTTTGGTTCACAATAAAGTGCATGGCAAGTTTGGATTTGCATAGAGGCTCATACTGTATGCTTTCACGTGATCATCTTTAACTCTCATTGAGTTCCCTCTTCTTGTTCATGGGGTGAAACTCAAAGCTCCATCTATTTAGTTGGTCAAAGAGAAGGTTAACTGGTGGTGTGATCCTGGTCTATAGGTACCTGCACAGGGAGATGATTTCTGATAATAAAGGGCTCTTCAATCTAGCAGACTAAGGAATAACAACATTCAATCACTGGAAGCTAAAGATGAACAAATGTAGAGTAGAAATGTGGCACAATTTGTTTCCGTTTAAAAGTGACACATTTTTAATGGAATGCACACAAATCTGATGGATTGAAATATATCACCACCAGATAATATAACTAGCAGGAACAAGAAACATTCCCTCTCTATTCCAGAGTGTATATATATATATATATATATATATATATATATATATATATATATATATATATATATATATATATAAGTTTCATTTAAAAAACTCCCCTGATTTAACCGTCATCTCTCTCTTACGGATGCTGCATTAGCTACTTCTGCTTTGCCAGACCAACCAGGAGTCTCAGGGGCAATTTTAAGAGAGCATTAGTAAATAACTTGAATGTCAGACTGAATTGCAGAAGCATATTGTTAAGATGTACTCACTACAGACAGCATAGCTAACCCCTAACCAGTAGAGGTCATGCTTTGCTCTCCCCTGATTTCACCTAGGGTTTTATTAAATAGTGTCACGGTGACATATATAAATATAGGTGTTAATTAAACAATCTGCATCTTTCCTCTTTGTGGTACTAGGCTTTAAATGCACTTTAAATAGAGTTTTCTCTTCCTATCCAATAGTATATTTCTTTTTTGTCAACACCAGGCACCACAGCTGCGTCATTTCCCTATTCACCAAGGCAACATCCATGTCTTCTCTCCCCCCCTCCCTGCAAAATCATGCACAGCTCAAATCATCTGTCCTCTTAATACAGTTGGTGCATCTCAGCTCTTCCTAACATATTGCCTTTCCCACGTACCTCACACAGCTGTAGCCAGCTCTGGTTGGCATTGGGCAATTCTTGCATAAATTACCGAAATAAAGAGTTATATAAATTCTAATTTACAGCTGTAATTTGCTAAACTCTGAATACTGCCAAGTGTGCCTTGAACTGGCTCAGCAAAAACCTAAAGCCTTCTGTTCTAGCACTTGTCATGTGGGCCCAAACTTTTGCTGAATACACACCCACATGCACTGACATGATTAATATTCTCTTTTTGATTTGGTGTGCACATTAACACTGGCATTTTTGGAGAATGACAGCATTTGCAGGCAGCACGCACAATAATTTGGAGGCAGATACTTTGGCTCCAAAACCGTCTTTTTTAGTTGATCAGTTTCTTCAAACAAATTCCTTTTCAGTTTGTTTCTCATGCTTATGCAATTCATTGGCTCTGGGCATGTGATCATGTCCCCACCTAGTGGCTGACCCTGGAAAGAAGTCTTGCTCATTACTTGTAGTTAATTGACTCACCATCCCTATTCAGCATAGCAGTCAAACATGCGCATTGGATGGATGAGTGGTTTTTGTCTGAGGTAGTGGTGGTTCTATCTGGGACAATGGCCAGAAGACTGCAGATTTTATAACCTCTACATTGGAGAGAGCTACCGCACATGCCATTTGCCCAGGAGAGAGCAATTTAGAAAAGAGGAAGGATGGTTTTGTGGTTAAGGCACTGAACTCAGACTCATGAGATCAGGATTCAATTGTTGGCTCTACCGTAGACTTTCTTGGGCAAGTTACTTAATTTCTCTCTCAATGTGCAGAATGGTGATAATAGCAGCAATATTACTTTCTCCCACCCCTTCTCTTGTCCATTTAGACTCTAAATGCTTCAGGGCAGGGCTATCAACCCCTAATGCAATGGGGCCCCAACTTGGTCAAGGCCTCTAAGCACTACTGTCACAGAGATAAGAAGATTGTTTAGGACCCTGATTCCCTGTAACCGCCTGGTGAGAATAAACCAATTGGTTCCTGAGTCACTTGGTCCCTGCTCAGGACTTGCACAGGGATAAAATCAGGCTTTTATTTTCAGTTCCTGAACTCACAGGTGTGTACCAAGACCTATCTCCTAGTGGACTTGTTTGTTGTACTAGATGATTTAATTAAGTAACACAAAACTTATTCCAACCTAGATATTCTAGTTTGGAAGATTTGACCAATTTACTTGTTTTTGTTTAATTTTTTTGAATTTTTTTGTTTTACGAATAAAAAGTAGTTACAAAAATTAAGACCAGAATCTGTAAGCGGATCCAGTATTGGAAAGGGAGTCAGTGCAGTAAGGATGGCACCAAAGTCCATGTGAAGCGCTGTGTTTCCATTGGCCTATGCTCATTAGTAGAGGTTTTGAAGCAGTTGGAACTTTCTCAGAACCTTCACTCTGATCCTCGGGTTAGGGTGAGTTTAAAAAACAAACAGGGAGTGACAAACGGAGCTGATCAGGAATTTTCCAATTAAACTTTTATTGTTTGAAAATGCTGATTAGTTGAAACTGTTCCTGGGAAAGGATCTGTTTTGATGAATCTGTTACAAAAAATTGAAAAGTTTAGAAACTGTCAAAACATCCCATTTTGACATTTCCAAAACAAAAAGTTTCATTTTCTCAGTTTGAAATGATTGTTCAGTTAGAAATTTTAGTTAATTTATACTAAAAGAGATTTTTTTTAGAGAAAAGTCAAATTGAAAGAAAACAGTTTGATTGAGCTGATCGGAATTTCCCCCCCCCCAGATTGTCGGTTCGCAAAAATTGGATATTTTTACTTTTTGTCCCAATCTGGGACAGGAAAATTTTTCAAAATCTTGAAAATTCTCACAGGACAGGAAAGCCATTTCATGCCTAGCAGTTTATGATGGACAGATCCATGAGTTCCCTGACTACTGCACTAAGACTTACTGCAACAGCAGTACGAGTTCCATCTTGATCCTGATGATGTTGGTGAGCAAGGGGAAGGCAATTCCTGCTTACTCAGAAGAACCCAACTGAGTCTGGGGCACAGCAGCGCTACTTGGTTGCCCTGGGCATTTTCTCACAGAGGTGGGAATGTATTTTCATAACGGAAAAGATCCTTGAATCCTGAATGGTCCTAAGTGAAGAGATGAATTGGACACTGCAGCCGACAGTCAGCCTGACAACAATCTGAACTTCCCAATTTCAATCTTAATAGAAAAACACAAGGTATCAGAACTGGAAATGACTTCTCTTTAACATTCAGCTGTGAACACAACATGGATTCATGTTAAAAAATAGGGCTCACCAAGGGGTTTTAACATACTACTTTCTATGACACAAAAATTAGCATGAAAGTCCAGAACGGAGTAGCCACTTGGGAATGCTCAGTCCATTACTACACTCATCTTTAACCTCCATAGTACGTGTGTAACCCTGAATAGCTAAATATCACATTTTAAAGGGCATTTTTACAATTGTGATTAAAATTATTCTGCAAATAAAGTTCAGAGCTTGTATTCATAAACAACATGACCTAACCCTTTCCATCAGGGTGGATTATATACCACGCTGTACCCAGAGAACTAGAGCCTAGCATAGAGGCCTAGCATGCCCAAGATAGCTTCCTCAGCTTCTTACTGTGAAGGAACTTCTCTCTTCGAAGCAGCATTGTAGGACTGCATAGTGTCACCCAGCTGCAGGGGTCTGTTCTCCAGTCAATATGCAATCCTCAACCCCTAATCCTAACAGTGCTCCCAGGACCCCAGTGAGAATGCCCCCATCTCCTCAGTAATAAAGGGAAAGCACAAACAGATATTTGCCAGCTGGAAGACAGAAAGATGCAAGGCCCATTTCACTTTTGTGCCAGCTGGGCCCTCTGTGAGCACATCAAATCTGCGTTGCTGAGGAGAGGCACAGCTGTGTTTGCAGGACTGGAAGGTTCACACTCAGCTTGCATTGCTGTAGTCCTGCCAGGTGCCAACTAAAGCATGTATGATGCAGGGCAGGTCTTCATCCTCAAGGTGAGGGGACCCAGTCTCTTAAGCAGTCAGATATGGTAGAACCCTGCGATGTGACCAGAGATGGGATTCAGGGATGGAAAGTACTATTTTGAAGCCTAAATCTCAGAGCTTCCTGGGACGAGTCTCCCATTAAAATCCATGAAAGTATGACCTAATACTACTACTACTACTACGCTCTTCTGTAGCGCTTTTCATCAGTGTGTCTCTAAGTGCTTTACAAAGCATGTGAGCTGCGTGACTGGGACCTTAGTCTTTTCTTCCTCAGGACTAATGTCCTGTGAACTTTTAATTGGTTTGATCATTTTTCCTTTTGGGTAACATGGGGATATTGAAGTCACAATTAAAATGCCAGGAATCTTTCTTTGCCCCAGAGACTGCTCATAAAGGCTGATAACAGCCTTTGAAAGTGTTGGTATCATTTTAATTAGTGAAAAATCATTAGGTAATTCTATGATCTTTCATTCCAACCAATATATGACAGCTAAATACAATCAGATGTCCTGTAGGTCAGACAAAATGTTCTTGCACAATGAGAAAGTGCCTTTTGTAAGACCCTTTCTTTTAGCATTCCCGCCGCTCTGCACGGATTACATTGTGAAGTTCCAGGGCTCGTCCCAGAACCCGTGATCAGAGACCATTTACAGGAAGTCAGAGAAAAGACAAACCTGTCTCCTGGGAGGTCAGGTTTTAAACCCCACAAGATGGGGTAGAGTGAAAAACAATTAGTTTTTCTAGTGGAAGACAAGAATTTACTGGGAATACTGCACACATTGTAACGTGCCCACATCCCATCCTCCAGCAGTCATTTGGATTAATGATAGCCTCTGAAGAGGTGGCATAATTCCACTATTGTTAATTCCCCTCCCTTTTACTGCCTGCTAATACATGGAGTGAATTGATGGGCTTCAAGATACCCTGTGGTTAGGCAGTCAGAGGGGTATATTGGAGCGGTTACTGAGCTTCAGAGAATACACTGCAGCAAAACAAAATACTCAGATTCACTGTTTACCAGAGATCGGCCAAAGAGCAAGACATTGAGAAAATGAGTAAATGACAGTAAGACAGTAAAGAGATAGGGATAGTAAATCCCGTAGAGAGTTGATTATAATCTCAGTAATGAAGCCAAGTTGAAGGAAGTGTTGATTACGCTACAACGTTAACAGCAGTTGAACGCAAACCTTTTGTGACGTGCAGACAACACTCAACACATTTGAGTGTGCACATTTTGCATACCTTTGGTACCACTTTGCCCACGAGACGTGTCCAACATTCTCTATTCAGGTGAATGAATCAAATCCAGAACTGAGAAATGACAAAATATTACCCGCAAAGTTTAACAAATGAATTCCTAGCTAGTGCTAAAATGTGGCTGAAATGTTCAAACTTGGGTGACTAGAATTAGGCTCTTAAAACTGTATATGAGAACCTGCAGGGCTAGAACCTATGGGCTTGTGGTCTGTTGATGCCTCCACACTGCCACTGAAAACTTAAGCTGGACTCCAAAAGGAGGAACCTGTGAGGCTTGGCAGGAAGTACCACCCAGTAGGGCCTGATTGGCAGCCCCTCACAGCCATTGGCCACTCCTGGTGCTTAAACCAGGAAGCCATCATGAGGAACTGTCTGAGCAGCAGCACAAACTGTCTGCCTGCTTCTGCTCTAGACCCTGCTTACGATAGACCCTAGACTCTGGACTCTGACCCTGATTTGTCCTTGAGAGCAACTGAGTCTTACTTGCTTGCACACACGCCTGCATGCCCATCCCCGCCCCCTGGCAATGATTGAGCTCTCTGCACACACCCCTAGATCCCCCACCCCGGCGCTGATTTACATCTCAGCTAGCTGTCTGGGTGCTCAAACAGACACGTCTGGTCTGCCGGGAATGGGTATGCATCCTCCATGGCTTTCTTTGCTTCCCCTTTTTCTACTGGGAAACAAAGAAATCTGCGTGGGACATGAATTCTACGCCCATGCAGTGGCGCAGAATTCCCCCAGGAGTAGAGAATGTAAATCCTTCATTTAGCGAAATGCTAAGCCACATAGAGCTGTACTAAAACCAGGGTTATGCTGGTGTAACTCAGACAGGGTGCCCTCAATGGTGGAAATAATGCCTAGATGGGGAATTGCAGTTGTAAAAAGTGAAAACTTTGTTCCAGAGATTGTCCCACCGTTGGCTAACTCTGTCCCAAAGGTGGGTGGATCAGGAGTGCCGCCAGCTTTTCTGCCGCCCTAGGTGGTGGAAGGCCCCGCTCTGAAATGCCACCCTCTACAAGGCGGTGGAAGGTCCCGCCGCCGAAATACCGCCGCGGTCGCCGCCCCCCAAATTGTAGCGCCCTAGGCGACCGCCTAGGTCACCTAATGGGTTTCGCCAGCCCTGGGGTGGATCTGGCCAGAAACGGGGCATAGCCAGGGTATCCAGAAGAACTGTTAAGTCAGTGTATAGCTGGGACAAACTCCAGCAGAGCCGGAGCTACAAGTCGAAGTTGCCCTTTCCCAGTGCAGCTCCCAGGGTGGTGAAAACAAAACACCATCTAACAGTCCCTGTGGGTGAATCCTCACTCTGGTACATCTCTGCCTGATGCTGCAAGAGTTTATTGACCCCATACATGATAAAATGCATGATTATAATTAAGCTTTTAATGTTACTCATAGGCATGATCAAATGCACAAGTGAGGTGTAACTGACTAGTTCCTAGCAATGGGTGGAAAGTTTTCAAGCTTTGCACAGCAGAAATATCTTGGAAAATGGTAGGCTCATTGATGCTAAAACTTCATCGTCAGTGGAAACTTTAATCAAGCTTGTTAACTTGCAGTTTCTGAGCTGTTGGTCTTGTATGAGATTCCAAGATCAAGGAATGCAATCATAGAATCGTAGAAGATTAGAGTTGGAAGAGACCTCAGGAGGTCATCTAGTCCAACCCCCTGCTCAAAGCAGGACCAACCCCAACTAAATCATCCCAGCCAGGGCTTTGTCAAGCCGGGCCTTAAAAAACCTCTAAGGATGGAGATTCCACCACCTCCCTAGGGAACCCATTCCAGTGCTTCACCACCCTCCTAGTGAAATAGTGTTTCCTAATATCCAACCTAGACCTCCCCCACTGCAACTTGAGACCATTGCTCCTTGTTCTGTCATCTGCCACCACTGAGAACACCCAAGCTCCATCCTCTTTGGAACCCCCCTACAGGTAGTTGAAGGCTGCTATCAAATCCCCCCTCACTCTTCTCTTCTGCAGACTAAATAACCCCAGTTCCCTCAGCCTCTCTTCGCAAGTCATATGCCCCAGCCCCCTAATAATTTTTGTTGCCCTCCGCTGGACTCTCTTCAATTTGTCCACATCTTTTCTGTAGTGGGGGGCCCAAAACTGGACGCAATACTCCAGATGTGGCCTCACCATTGCCAAATAGAGAGGAATAATCACTTCCCTTGTCTTCTGGCAATGCTCCTACTAATGCAGCCCAATATGCCGTTAGCCTTCTTGGCAACAAGGGCACGTTGCTGACTCATATCCAGCTTCTCATCCACTGTAATCCCCAGGTCCTTTTCTGAAGAACTGCTGCTTACCCAGTCAGTCCCCAGCCTGTAGCGATGCATGGGATTCTTCCATCCTAAGTGCAGGACTCTGCACTTGTCCTTATTGAATCTCATCAGATTTCTTTTGGCCCAATCCTCCAATTTGTCTAGGTCACTCTGGACTCTATCCCCTACCCTCCAGCATATCTACTACTCTCTCCGGCTTAGTGTCATCTACAAACTTGCAAAGACATGAGACACAATGCTGAACTTTTGCTTGTAGAAATGTATATGCTTTTATTGGCTGTCACTGCCAATGTGGTTCATTGACTTCATCTCTCTAATCCCTGCAGCATTTTGCCTTAGGCAAAACTGAAGGATTTGTACAGCAAAATAAAAAAAAAAAAGTTACAAAACTTAACTCAGCGAGAACATAAAAGAAAGAGTCTAATGATGTGACCTGATCCCTCAGTGGCTTGGTAACTTCAGGTAGTGCATTCTGTAAGGCAAGGGACAGCTCCTAGTTCTCTGCTCAGGCCTCTTTGTATCTGATCACATGTAAGAGAGCTGTTATTAAACCTGGTACTAGTGTAACACTGACAGACCTTGGTCGTCAGCGGGTGGGATCGAACCTGGGATCTCTGGAGCTAAATGCATGAGCCTCTACTGCATGACTCGGGCTATAGAGCAGACTCATTAATCTCTCTCTCTAAGTGGTTGAGGTGCCACTAGATGCGACAGAGCACCACACCCAGGAGGTGTGTGGGTTACACTAGCGTCCCCAAGACAACTCAAACTGGGTGATTCCAACATTCACCCAGATAGTCCTTTGACAAACCAGCCCAAGATCTGCCACAAGTTATGGGCTTGATGCAGGAATTACTGGGTGAGGTTCTCTGGCCTCTGCTATGCAGGAGGTCCAACTAGAACATCATAATGGTTCCTTCTGCCATTAAAGTCCATTCATTGAAAGCCCACCATGCCCACAGCTGGACACACAGAGCAGAATTTTTAGAAGAATTCTGCTCTGATGTGTACCCCCACAAAATGATATTGAAAACTTGCATAACTTTGAATATATTTGCATATATTCAGGCATAAATGCTTGCCTTCTTATTTTGAACTTATGCTGAACAAAACTCTAATGTGGGGAGGTAACTACATGTATTCATATGGAGCTCCAGGCTTTGTAGATGTCAACTATAAAAATGCCTGAAAGGTGAATACATAAATAAATAAACTCCCACACAATACTCCTAATGAAGTTCCTCCTCCCCTTCCATGGTGACAAGGAGACGTGAAGGGGAGGGAGAGTGCTTATTGGTGTTACCCTAAAACAACCCAAAAATGTCAATCAGAAGGGCAAACTATTTTGATCAACTCCATAGTGATGTTCTTGGAGGAATGGTAGTGTACGGCCATGCCCTGGCTTGTCAAGGACTCAGAACATTCATTCCCATGTTTTTACTCTCTGATTCCTGGGAACAACCTGAAAAATCCCCAAGGAAATTCTCCTAGTAAGTTTCAAACTTGAATAGCAGGAAATGAGAAATCTGAGAAAGCTGGACATTCCTTTTATTTTTCTTTAAAAGAGAAAGGGGTTGTTTGGAATTCTGTCTCATGAGAGAACAGACGCAATCCGAACATAGATCATCTGAATTATGGAAGAAGTCAGGGATTCAGAAGCATTTGAAACATTATGGTGTCAGGGCTATTTCTTACATACCCAAGTCACTCTCTGCATATGAAATCCACTGAACCTGACAACGGGGAAAAAAACAGGGGATTGCTGGAGTTTCCCCATATAAAGGGCCAATAATCTGTGGTCTACATGGAAGAGCAGTAAAGATGTTTATTACGCCTTCTGTAGGAATAACAGATCACCACTCACATGCTGCAGCTGCTCACCTCCACTGGCTTTCCGAGCCATAATTTATCACCCAGTATATTTGCTTCTCCTCTTTGCATGTTGCAGTAAAAGAATCCTTAAATTTTAAGCCTGTTAAATCTTGATTTTTATCAACCCAATTCTCTGATGGGCCAGGCTTTAATATATTCTGTCTCTTACTGCTGCAGCTTATTACTCGACTTGTGTATGTCAAGCGAATGGCCTTCCTTGATACTTAGCTTGAAATGGTGTTAGCTTTTTGCATCAGTCACTTAAGAGCTTTGCTGAAGCAGGGCCTAAGCGCATGTTTAAGAGCTTTACTGAGTCAGGACCCTACAGCAGAATCCAAGAGGGATAAAATATCTTCTCATCTCATTTCTATGTAAGTCTTATTTTGTCCGCTCTTGGGTATGCTAAGCTTTCTGTGAAAGCCTTATGAAATACGACTCAGGGAAAAGGATAGATTGGTTAATGTCTGACAGTGATAGCATCATACTGTGAGACTTCCTATCATTTGTAGCATTGGGGGGGAAAAAAAAAGTAAATCACCACCAAAAATGAAAAAGACAAACTAGAGCCAGGTGCAGAAGCCGTGAAATAGTAAAACAGATTTTAAAAGATGTTCAGAACTCCTAAAAATATTTTTGCTTTTCATCCATTTTGATATAGTCTAATGACATTCTTTCAAGCCCTTTTGGAAGCTGACCCTTTTTATTAAAAGGGTCTTTTGAAAATTAGGATTACACCCATACATACAAAGTAATATATAAAGTACAGCTAATGTGATCATAATGATAGAATACACTGGTTGCCCTTTAGAAATCAACAACTGCCAAACTTTACCACAGGGGTCGGCAACGTTCGGCACGCGGCTCGCCAGGGTAAGCACCCTAATGGGCCGGGCCAGTTTATTTACCTGCTGACGCGGCAGGTTTGGCCGATCACGGCCCCCACTGGCTGCGGTTTGCCGTCCCGGGCCAATGGGGGTGGCGAGAAGCGGCACGGGCCGAGGGATGTGCTGGCCGCAGCTTCTCGCAGCGCCCATTGGCCCGAGACGGCAAACCGCAGCCAGTGGGGGCCGTGATCGGCCAAACCTGCCGCATCAGCAGGTAAATAAACTGGCCCGGCCCACCAGGGTGCTTACCCTGGCGAGCCGCGTGCCGAACGTTGCCGACCCCTGCTGTATCATATGGTACTAACGAAGATACTATGGCTACTCCCTGTACTTAGGAAATGAGTACTTGGTTTTGGGGAAATAGCTGACTTTTTAATGGCACTGCTGATACAGAGTCGACATCAAACTTAGAAAATTCACCGTTCTATCCTGCCAGATTTAAAAACAACAACTATGCAGCATGGCTGGTGAAAACCAGCCCATTCATAACTTGACATCACCAACAAATCCATGCAGCTGGCACGAGGCAAGTCTATGTATTTTACACATTATATAGAAACTAGCATCAATACTATGTTAAGGTTATAGAATCAAACACTTGAAAGTCAAATTCCCACATGGCCAGCTTAACACTGCAGGAGAAACCTTGCACTTTGGAATGTCCTGATTTCTGAATGGATGTTTCTGCCTTAGGCTGGGGCTGTACAATGATGTGATTGTAACAATGGTAGTGTGGAACTCCTCAGCTAGGCATAAACCAGGATTATCTGGCCGCAGAGCAGTTTGTCATTGGTACACAATGACAAATAAAGTTTTAATGTTACCTAGAAAGAATTAAAATATTTAGGTAAGAAGTCCCTGTTGTCCAACCCCTTGTATGTCTCAAGTATAAAGGATATCCAATATTGGGAACGAATGGCCTCGTTCTTAGGTTCCAGTGTCCTTTATAAAGAGATGCTCTAGTTGAAAATGCTGCATGCTTTTATTGCAATTTCAGTTGGTGAGTTTCTCCACAGCAATACTATATAGTCCACGCCTTGTAAACCAGCTTTCCAGGGGAGGGATCAGAATTAGGGCCAGAACCATCTAGCTGCAGTGGAGACTGAAGCTGCTAGCAAGAGGAACTTCAAGAATGCACCAAATACGGATCAGATTTTAAAGAACTCAAGACATTTACAGTTCCCATGAAACCACATCCCAGCCACAATGCACATCAATATGCATTTTAAACCACTACTCTTACATCAAGGCATTTTAAAGGAGAGGGGAGTGTTAGCAAGTATTGGCTCTGTTGGGAAAGGATTACGTGAGTTCTGATAACTCACCAAGGGTACGTCTATACTTACCCGCTGGTTCGGCAGCAAGCAATCGATCTTCTGGGATAAATCGATCCCGGAAGTGCTCACTGTCGACACCGGTAATCCTGCTCTGCGAGAGGAGTAGGTGGAGTCAACGGGGGAGCCTGCCTGCTGCGTGTGGACCCGCGGTAAGTACCTTTAAGTTCGAACTAAGATACTTCGACTTCAGCTACGTAAATAAGTTGCGTATCTTAGTTCGAACTGGGGGCTTAGTGTGGACCAGCCCCAAGAGTGGTGGCTCATAACTCCACCTGGAAATAAGGGAGTAGGCGGGGCTTTGGGGGGGAAAGAGGACCTAGGGTGTGGGGTGAGCAATCTTGAGGGAGGAACCTTTGGAGCATCCCATACTGAGAAGAAAGTTTGAGTTGAACTTTATGGGTGAGATTTCAAAAGTGCTCAGCACTGGCACAACTCTGCTATCATTGAAGTGAAGGGTGCTTTACTATCTGACTTCAATGAGGGCAGAATTAGATCAATACTGAGCATTTCTGATAATCCCACCCTGTGTATCCTTGTTGTTGATTTCTTTGTTAAAGGCACAAAATTCAAGAGATTTCAGTACTAAGCATCACATAACAAGTATGCCTTCATTTTATTACTTCCATTTTCAGTAACATTCAGCTGCTTGCTTGTTACTGGTCATGGTGATTACTTCTTTAACATACTGAAAATATTATTTTCCTCCCAGCTCTGAGGTCATTTCTGCTTGTTTTCACAGAATGCCATCTATCAAGCATTGGTATAATTGTGATACTTGAAAGCATTAGGAAAAGAAAACTATGCGTGATGCTAAATGTGTGCTGGAAATCTGACTCAGTACAAAATTACTGTATTGAAAAAAACAGATGTGTTTGCTATAAACACAGCCCTGGCCACATTTACTTTGCCTACAGCAAACTTTTGTTCTCAACACAGAATCATAGAATCAGAGAATATCAGGATTGGAAGGTTCCTCAGGAGGTCATCTAGTCCAACCCCCTGCTCAAAGTAGGACCAACCCTAACTAAATCATCCCAGCCAGGGCTTTGTCAAGCTGGGCTTCAAAAACCTCTAAGGAAGGAGATTCCAACACCTCCCTAGGTAACCCATTCCAGTGCTTCACCACCTTCCTAGTGAAAAAGTTTTTCCTAATATCCAACCTAAACCTCCCCCACTGCAACTTGAGACCATTACTCCTTGTGCTGTCATCTGGTACCACTGAGAACAGTCTAGATCCATCCTCTTTGGAACCCCCTTTCAGGTAGTTGAAAGCAGCTATCAAATCCCCCCTCATTCTTCTCTTCTGCAGACTAAATAATCCCAGTTCCCTCAGCCTCTCCTCATATGCTCCATCCCCCTGATAATTTTTGTTGCCCTCTGCTGGACTCTCTCCAATTTTTCCACATCCTTCTTGTAGTGTGGGGCCCAAAACTGGACACAGTACTCCAGATGAGGCCTCACCAATGTCAAACATAGGGGAATGATCACATCCCTCGATCTGCTGGCAATGTTCCTACTTATACAGCCCAAAAGGCTGTTAGCCTTCTTAGCAACAAGGGCACACTGTTGACTCATATCCAGCTTCTCGTCCACTGTAACCCCTAGGTCCTTTTCTGCAGAACTGCTGCCTAGCCATTCGGTCCCTAGTCTGTAGCAATGCATGGGATTCTTCTGTCCTAAGTGCAGGACTCTGCACTTGTCCTTGTTGAACCTCCTCAGATTTCTTTTGGCCCAATCCTCTAATTTGTCTAGGTCCCTCTGTATCCTATCCCTGCCCTCCAGCATATCTACCACTCCTCCCAGTTTAGTGCCATCTTCAAACTTGCTGAGGGTGCAGTTCACGCCATCCTCCAGATCATTAATGTCGAGCATCTGTATGTATTTTATGCTAGTCAGATTAGACTTGGGTTCCCAGAAGGATGAAAACTGAGGCACAGCACTGAGAAAGCTATGAATTTATAAACAGATGCAAATTGGTGCCTGTGGGGCAGGAACACGCTGGAAACCTTTTGTATCAGAGAGGAAAATGAACCTTAACATGAATGGGATTAGTGAGCTCAGGAAAGATGCCTTGTTCAGGTGAAAATGGAACTGTTCACACAGATCAGAAGATGTATAAATATAAACACGGGGCCTGCTTTGCAGCTATGAGCTGCCTTTGATTGTGGCAGCTCAGACTTGGCTTCTGTACCTGTTTTTAGTAAGAGTTAGAGCCAGATATGCTGTGATCTCCACTCTCTCAGGGTATATCTTCATTGCACAGAGAACCCAAGTTATTTCCTGGATTTGCCCCCTACCACTCACACAGAAAACCTGCTGACCTGGGCTTGGGGGTGCTTTCAGCCCAGGACAGCTTAGCCAGCTGGGGGCATGGGTTAAAGTCCAGTTTCTGCTTTTCACTTTGCAGTGAGGATGAAGGCAAAACCGCTCAAGTGCTAACAGTCCTCCAATGCTCTTCCCACAATTCCTCCTGAAGAACAGACAAGTTCTCCCACAACTATCTGGGGAAGGATTCTGGAGGATCTCAGCACAAAGTGCCATAAGATATGCCCAGGGCCGGTGCAAGGAAGTTTCACACCCTAGGCGAAACTTCCACCTTGCGCCACTCCCCACCCCCACCCCCAGCCCTGCGGCAGCTCCCCACGCCCCCCTCCGCCCTGAGATGCCCCCGCCACGGCAGCTCCCCCCCAACCCTGAGGCGCCCCCCCCGCAGCAGCTCCCGCCCCCAGGGAGCCGTGTGGCAGCTCCCCAGCCCAGCTCACCTCTGCTCCACCTCCTCCCCGAGCACGCCGCCCCCGCTCTAATTCTTCTCCCTTCCCAGGCTTGTGGCCCAAACAGCTGATTGGCGCTGCAAGCCTGGGAGGCGGGAGAAGTGGAGCAGCAACCGCGCGCTCGGGGAAGGGGCGAAGGAATGCTGTAAAAAAAAAATTGGGAGCACTGCTTTTTGGCGCCCCCAAATCTTGGCGCCCTAGGCAACCGCCTAGTTTACCTTAATGGTAGCACCGGCCCTGGATACGCCCCCAGACACACGAGGGTGAGTGAGGAAACAGTGAGGGCACAGCAATGTGGCAAGAGCAATCCGGCGGGACACTCACACCCAGGCTGCGCTAGCCCCCGTGCTCAGAACCAGTGCCAGTTAATGGTGCAGCGAAGACATATGGCCAGAACAACAAGCAAGGCCAGACAGCGGGGCTGGAACAATTTTTATAGTGGGGGTGCTGAGAGCCCTTGAACCAAGCTGTAAACCCTGTATATAATGGAAACCACTTCCAGCCAGGGGTGCGGCAGATCCTGGCCCTGCAGCTCTGTGGGTGCAGTGTCCGGACACTGCTCAGTGTAGCTAAGCTTCGTGCCTGCAGGGGGCCAACTGCATTCTGAGGGTCAAGGCTGCATCAGAAGCAGAGAGTGAGCTGAGTCCTTACTGCTCAGTCCCCCTGGAAGCAGGGGCTGTGAGCCAGGGTCTCCTCTCACTCATGCCAGTTTTATCCTGGAACAGCCTCATGAACGTCATTGGCGTTATTGACAGTTTATATTGGTGTGAGCGAGAGGGGACCCATGTTGTGTCTTCGCCCTTGCCATCGGGAATGCCAAGGAGTGCTGCCATGGAGAGGCAGTGACTCTCCTGAGGTACCTGCATAGGGCAAAGGGGCTTTCTCTAGTTGACTGATAGATGGTGTGAATACTCCTTTTCCTAGAGACACCAGAGGTAGCTGAGGGCTCTGAAATGGAGCTGTCAGATGGGAACCATGGGGACCCAACTGGACAATCAGGAGCAGGATTGGGTAAGACAGCTACCTGGAGCCAATGCAAGCCTTTCCCCCCCACTTGACAGGAAGGTGGCGGTGGTGGTGAGGGTTAGGTGCAAGATCTTTCAACCCTTCAGAAATTGCTCCCTGTTGCTAACGTTATCGCCGCTGTGAAAAGGTTTGAGAACATTGTTTAATGGGAGCATGTCGTGCTAACGTTTTATACTATCAGTCTGTGCTGGCCTCCATCAAAGTGGTTTAGGGTCAGTCTCATCTTAGCGACTGTTGCAAACCTGAAGTAACTCCACTGAGGTGCACAACTGCCGCTCTATGTGAGGTATGTTAAACAAAATGGAATTACTTTGCATTTACACAGTATAAGTGAGAGCAAAATCTGGTCCTTAAAGGAAATATGAGCAGGAGCAGAAGAGGGAATGTGACACTGAGTGAGGTGGACAAGGTGATTTAGAGCAAGCTAGAGTGAAATAGGTGTGTAAGATTTAAGAGGCAGGTAAAAAAAAGGGAGGTGACAAAAGAAATGGTTATTCCTTTAGCTGTGATCTGTACAGGCCACCTCTAAAATGCGAGGAAGGAGAGTCGGGAGAATAATTCAAACGCTTTCTCTACATCTGTTCTGGGAAGGCCTTATTTTGTGTGTTATCACAAAATGGCTATCATACAAGTATTTGTAATAGAGTTCCATGTGGGGTCAGCAGATACACTGGCTGAGTATAACACCAATACAGCCCGATAGATAACTATACGAACATACAGAGCACAAACTGTTACTCACTTCAGCAGCAGGAGCAGATAACAGAAGGCACATAAAATCTTCCATGAATAACAAAATCCTATTTGAATCTTTTTTAAAAACAGAGAGTCCGTACTGCAAATTCATGGGGGGGGGGGGGGGGAACAAATTTTCATAGATTCATAGATTTTAAGACCAGAAGTAACCATTATGATCATCTAGTCCAGGGGTAATCAATTATTTTTTGTCAAGGTCCAATTTTTTTTGTCAAGATATAGTCAAGGTCCAGACTCCAGGGAAAATGGTACAAAAATAATAACAATAATGATAATAAGTAAACAAAACTATTTTGCGGTCTGGCGGTCTGGATTTGGCCACAGGTCTGCCTATTGACTATCCCTGATCTAGTCTGACCTCCTGCATAACACGAGCCAGACAATTTTTCATTCAGTGATTCCTGCATGAAGTCCATAACTTCTGTTTGAGATAGAGCATCTCTTGTAGAAAGACATCAAGTCTTGAATTAAAGACTGAGTGTGATGGAGACTCACCATGTCGCTAGGGAAGTCTCAGGGATTAATTACCTTCATTTTGTGGTAGGCCTTGTGTCTCTCCGGATTGAAAATTGTGCGCTAGGCAGGAAATCAGGTTGTCAGTAGTGACCAGGGGAGACTTGCTTCTTAGAGGAACCAGGGAGGAGAGAAAGCCTGTATCTGAGGGAGTCCAGAGTGAACCGGGAGGGCATTTTCTACATGGCAGTCCATGACAGGAGAAATCTGACTGAGCCCATCTTCAGAACTCAACGTGAGTGCCACCATTCCACACAAGCCTTCCTCCAGGAACAAGGGCTGTTGTGGCAACCAGTGCAAATGGCAAAAAGAAGAGAAAAATATCTGTAGAGGGAACCTTGAAAAAATTCACCGATCTAAAGGGGTTCAGCAGATCTCTGGAACTCCTCATTTTAAAAATGGGAAGAACCTATCAGTATTTATAACGTGTCAGTCTCTAGGTACTTGACCTTGGTGTCTTTGCTGTCTGTAATCTCTCTATTGTACGCTCATTATCCCAGGCCTTTGGGAAGACAGTAGCCTTGAGGACTAGAGGGGTTTGCTGGATGTTCATTTATGCCGGCCCTATCTAGTAAGGAGTCTGATTGTTGTTGTTGCTGCTTATACCGGGGGGTGGGGGGGTGGGAGGGGGGAGGAAAGAGGGATATTGACACTGTTTAAGTTGTGCACATTGTCACAAAGCATTTAAGCACAGCTTTGTTTTATATGTAACACAGTCAGGGTCAACCCAATAAGAGTCTTATTTGAGCTCTGGACCGTTTTGAAGCTGGGAAAAGGCTGCCCTGGCACTCTGCAGGGAGAAATCGTGCAAGGCTTCTGCGTCATTTACCTGGCACCTGCGCTTGCTCACACAGATTTATGGCAATAGAGGTTCCACACCAAAGCTCAGTTGCTGCTGTGTGTTTCAGCAGACTCCATTTCCATTACACTCCAAGGTGCTGAAGCACCATTGGCACATTATTCGTTTTTCAGCTGAGCGACACAATGAGTTATTGGTCTTGTCAGCGTGACAAAAAAAAAAAAAAAAAAAGGAGATGGTACTTTGAAGTGATGTGGCAAAGCAGGGGAGAACGGCACATTTTGAGCTGATGGAATTCCCAAGCAGCGAGAGTTCAGAAGATGTAGTAAAATGCATGCACAGGTGTGAATATCTGGGATCACTACTATTCTAAATCATTATTTATTCCTCCCGATTTCAACTACTGTGTAAAAGAGAGGGGCTCAAATAACCTGGGGCAAATGGATTTAGGCGCCTAAAGATGCAGACAGATGCTAGTGAGATTTTCAAAAGTGCGTAAGAAGGTTAAGTTTCAATCAGAGTTAGGCGCCTGACCTGCTTAGGCATTTTTCTAAAACCTGCATCTTTTGGCACTTACATACCTTTGTGTATCTGGCCCCTGGGCGATATTTCCTGGGGGCTGTCTTTAATTTTTAAGAGGGCTTTCTTTTTTTCTCAGATTCATTTAAGGATGGGATTTTCAAAAGGTGCCTAAGGGATTTAGGAGCACAAGTCCTAAAGTTAGTGAGATTTGTGCTCCTAATTCATTAGGTACTATTGAAAATCCAGCCTCCAGGTCCCAGATCAGCAAAACACTAAGCATGTGCTTAAGTTGCCATTAAACTCAGTGGGCGTTAAGTACAGGTTTACATGCTCTGCTAAATAGGAATGGATTTAAGCACATACTCAAAGTTTAGCACACACAAGTGCCCAAGCCTTTAAAGAGCAGGGTTTTCAAGTCCTGGCCCAAGTAGCCTGTTCATTTTCCACACACCAGTCTCCCATTTCTCATTGTCACTAAACTTCTGCATGGCACAGTCAGCACCAGTGATGTGTAAAGGACGCAGAACCCTTCCACTGAGAGAGGGCCCTCCCACCTTTCCCTCCCCTGGTCTCTGGTGGCTGCTGACCCATGGGATCTCCTGGGACCTCATAGGTGTGACTGGCAGAGGAGACACCAGTAAGTCTCCTTTCTCTGGGAGGAAACGCCAGGATAGAGAGATGCTCCACCTGAGCAAAGGTGAAGGCATTCGGGGTGCTCAGCATGCATCCAGAGAGAAGCCAGCCTGCTCCCCCTCATAGAGATCCCCAGAAGAGGGGCAGGAGAAGAGATGGCAGCTACTAGCCAGATGGGAGAGGTGGGAGATGTGGAGAGGAACAGCTGAGTTACACCTTATGCCCTGCAAACAACAGCCCCTGCAGTGAGTTGGGAAGGGACTGAGCAGTCTGGTTTCCTATTGCCTCGCCGCAAGGATCAGTTGCTGCTGAAGCTGGGACAGAACTGAACTGCCTGCAGCCCACAGCTCTGACACAACCGAGGCTCTAGCCTTGAGGCGAAAACCCTCCGAAGGACTGTGCCAGCAGGTGCAGATAGCTGATGGCCTGCGGAAGCAGTGCAAAGGAGTTCTGCATCCCTTTGAAACCCGACCGTAACAAAGACCTGTCTGACACACAGTACTGCCAACCTCCAGGGGTCAAAAATCAGGAGATTGACTTAAATATTATGCAAAAAGAAGAACAGGAGTACTTGTGGCACCTTAGAGACTAACAAGGGGAGATAGAGTCAATGTTTGTAATGGCTCAGTACTCTCACACTTATTATCAAACTGTCTGTACTGGGCTAGCTTGATTATCACTTCAAAAGTTTTTTTCCCTTAATTAATTGGCCTCTCAGAGTTGGTAAGACAACTCCCACCTGTTCATGCTCTCTGTATGTGTGTATATATATCTCCTCAATATATGTTCCATTCTATATGCATCCGAAGAAGTGGGCTGTAGTCCACGAAAGCTTATGCTCTAATAAATTTGTTAGTCTCTAAGGTGCCACAAGTCCTCCTGTTCTTCTTTTTGCGGATACAGACTAACACGGCTGTTACTCTGAAACCTGTCATT